>NC_053112.1:11425069-11427569 GCF_010015445.1 Perca fluviatilis
AACCCCCAATTGCTCGGAGCGCCTTTCCATGGGCAGCTCCCTCACTCTGATATCTCTCCATTAGTGCATGTATAGGTTCTGAGCATGTGTGTAATTCAGACCTGTGTGTGATGTGTGTAATAACAACAGAGTGAAAACATTGGAATTTCCCCTTGTGGGATTAATAAAGTATAAATTATTATTATTATTATTATTTGAGTACTTTTTCCACCTCTGCTACTGGGTCATATTCTATTCATCCCCATCAAGCCACCTTCGCAGCTGCCACAGACATAGAGGATCCCGCTTGTTTATTTACTCAGAGTTGTCAACACCAAATGTAAAGTCCTCAATATTAACTGTGCACCACTGACGCACAACTGCAGAGTAACAGGATTTTCATTAATCTTTTAGAGTGGTGCATGGACCTATTGGTGATTGTTGATTTTAGAAGGAAAAAAACGGGACGACACACTCACCGGTCTACATCAATGGAGCTGAAGTGGAGCAAGTGGCCAATTTTAGGTTCATTTGAATCAGCATCACAAAGAACTTGACATAGTTAACTGACATCTCCACCCTGGTTAAGAAAGCTCATAAATGGCTGTGTTTCTTAAGGAAACTTAAGAAAGTAATTCCCCTGCCAAGTTCTTGTCAACTTTTACAAAGGAGCAATAGAAAGCATCCAAACTGGAAATGTTACAACTTTGGCATAGTTTGGGCACAGCAGAGAACAGAAGGGCTCTGCTGCGGGTGATTAAAACCACCCAGAACATCATTGGTACATATTGGTGAGGCGAGGTGCCTGCATAGAGCCCAAAGGATATTAAAAGACAATACAAACCCCAGCAGCAGTCTGTTCACACTGTTCACACTGCTGCTGTCTGGCAAATGATAGTAGCACCAGACTACTGAGCAGCTTCTTTCCTAAGGCTGTAAGACTCCTTGACTCATCCTCCGCACTCCACCATGAAAAATACTTCTGTTCCGAATTGTTTTTCTTACTGTAAGTAGCATGGAGGTCCCAAAACACAGGACTTTCACCAATGGGAGCAGTGTTTGTGTCCGGTAAGTACTACTTTAGGCTTTTTTTCTAATCTTACCGAGTGGTTTTGGTGCCTAAACTGTAACTTTGCCCTTTTGCAGTCACGTTTTGGTTCCTAAACTAAACTGTCACTGTAATTTCGTAAGATATCTTTCAAATCATTATGCATATGTTCCCCTTATCATGTCATATGAACCCGTTGATGAGAACACGTTTTTGTTAGATGGTTGTATAATATGATGTGTCAATTAGCTAACATTGTGAAGATGTAATTTTCTCATTTCATTGTGACTTGAATTGAATGCCAAAGCCATAATGGCAGGCCTGTGGCGTCACAGGTGTTTACTGGAAACGACAATGTTTCACGTGAAATGACTCCCTTCCATCGACCACTTGCACTGAAGTACTTGAGCTTGACTGCACTTATTTTTGGACCCATCATGACGGCCCATTGTGTGCTTAGTGTTCTTTTATTAGAGCGTTATTAGTCTAGCTAAAGGCCTGGAAATGAAAAAGAGAAAGCTTTTTATCTCAGCTTCGCTGTTCGGAGCCTGGTGTATCTTGACGTCAGCCCGGCGAAGGAACATCGTCATCTTAATCACCACGCTCCCACAACTTTCTTTCTATAGTTCTTGGTAATTTTCCCTTGTTTTTCTCACAATGGCTTTTCCCCCCCCTCTTCTTCTAAATGCTTTCCTTTTCACCATCAACAGCTTCACTTCTAAACTCTTCCGTCATCTTCTCAACCCACTCCTATCATTCTCATTCTTTTTCACCCTTTACTGATGTAGGTCTTCTCCTCTGTTACCTCTCATGTCTCCCTCTTGACCTAGTTGTTATCCGCATGAATCATTCACAGTGTGCAAACTTTATATCTGATACAAAGCTAGAAACCAGATAAGAGTATGGAATTTACAAGGTATTAAAGTCTCCCCCTCCCCACTTCTTCTACTACACTTACCCTCTTCTCTCCAGGACTTGTTAATCCCTGCTCTCCCTTTGGGGCTGATAAGAAATGGGATAGGGGAGGAGATAAGAGAGGATGAGGCTATACACTACACCTTTGCACTGCAATCACTTACTACATATAGAGCAAGTGGATAAGGTTAGACCGTTTTCACTGATTCTTTATACTAAAGAAGTGAGGAAGGAAAGAGTTAAGGTCAGATCCAACAACCTGTTCTCACTCCCAACTCGTAAAATACGGACGCTTGGGCAGTGGCTCTCAGCGTCAGATAAAACACAAAAAGCTTTTGCTACGTTTTATAACCCCACCCATGATGTTTTCCTAAACCTAACTGTCCCATTCGTGTGCCACATGTCAGTCAGTACGTCCTCACCCAGAGCTTCAAAAGTCCCAAAGCTGAAGGAGACTTTTATCGTGAATAAAATATGCCAAAGGACGCACTTTTAGTGTGAATAACATACATGACCAAGTGTCCGTCTATTACGCGGTCGGAGAGTGAGAATGTGTTG
>NC_053112.1:11432569-11587569 GCF_010015445.1 Perca fluviatilis
ATTGATAGAGAGAAAAAAGAAATACTGACAATGAGATGATGTTTAAAAAGGAGAGGGAAAGAAGATGATTGAATGAGGAAATAAGAGCAAAGTGAAGAGGTGAAGGGAGAGGGAAAAGAATAAAGAAAGAAAAGAGGTGGGTAGAAAAAAAGGTCAGTGAGCGACTGAGAAGCAGATTAAAATGTCAGGGAGGAGAAAAGGAGAAAAGAGAGGGCCTCTCTCTGAAACCCAGAAATCCAAAATCACCTTTACTCACTGTTCTAGGATGAACTAGAGAAAGGTGAGGGAGACAAGTGGAAGACTGATTGAGATGAGGGGAAAGATTGAGCAGGGAAGGGGTAAAAAAATAAATAGGAAAGACCATGAGAAAGTGTGTGTGTGCATGTGCTTGTGTGTGTTTTCATGAAACAGCCATTTTAAACCTGGTATAAATCATCCTGGCACCATTACAGCAGATTCGCAGGCCACCAACCCAATCAGTGCTGCACAGCATCCCTGTAGGCACATTGGCCAACACACATACACACACACGCACACACACACACACACACACACACACACACACACACACACACACACACACACACACCAATTACCTACATACAATGTTCTTGCAGAGAGTGACAGTGTTGGTTAAGCTACTTGAAAAGTCTAGTTTTACAAGCTAACAGTTACTTCGAATTGGAAGGCATGGAACTACAGCAAAGCTAAAAGCAATACAGTCTCAGTCTCAGTCTTATTAAATCAAGGTGTCTCCTCGAACCTACGAACGTATCCACCCGGTAGATTTAACGCAGAAGCATGAATCACACTTAAGGAGCCAGATAATTCCCTCAGGAGTTGATAGAAAGTGCGTATTGGACTCATATTTACCACATGAGCAGAACCATTGCTAGTCTAAATGTATGAAGTTGCTCAATGAATGCCGCATGTGTGAATAAGAAACTTTGCTAACAAGTTTGCTATATTAACCCAAACTAATAATAATAATATCAATGTTGTGTTCACAACTTCTGCTGGCCAAAAAAAAAAATGGGTGAGGCTATTTGCACTCCTGGTACAATAAGCAGTGTATGCTATTTGTACCCTGGTGAAATTAGAAATGAATGCTATTCGTACCCCGCCAGTGCACACAGCAATGTGTTCTATTAATACCCCATCTGGTACAAATATCAATGTATGCTATTTGCACCCCTGTGCATTTACAGTACCTTGGCATATATTTACACACAGTTATCCATACTACTCATGTATTACACCTTTTTGGAATATTATCGCCCTGACATTCTTACCCTAACCATAACCAATCCCACTCCTCTTGCCTAAACCTAACCAACCCAACCAGAGCAGGCATATTCATTAGTCTTCCCCTACCACCCTGCAAAAAAAAATTTGCGTTTGCGGGCCCTGACTTGCGCAATTGCATGCAAATTATCTAATCCAAAATGAAAAAAACAAAAATCTCCTCACAAGGGAATTGGACTCCAAACTCCCAGACCAAAGCTCAGGGTTCTAACCACTCACCTGTAAGTTTTTACTGGATGTCATACAACTGTTTACCACTTGGTGTCTTCAAGCCTTGGTTGCTAGATAACCATACTGTATACAAAAAATAGGTACTAACTAACAAACTAACGGTTGTATGCTTTCACTGAAGACGCGCAACTGTAGTATCCATTTTCTGCTAGAAATTCAATTGTTATAAACTTTAGAGACAAAACTTTCCTAATATGCCAGTTTCTGCGGTCATGGAAGATGAACGTCCGCCATGATTTCGGTGCACGCGAGCAACGTGTTTTTGTTGTTACGTCACAGGGTGTGAATAGCTCAGCTGTGTGGCTGAGGCTATTCCTACCGGGGGTGCAAATAGACACTCCGTAAAAAAAATTCCGGTATTGCATTTTCTTCTCTTTGGCTCACAGTTTAAAACCTCCGGGGTTATCCAAGTCATGATCAGAGTCACCAATCTTAATGATGTAAAACACAGATGTGTTGTGATCTCTCCTAGCCTCTCATAACTTTCACTTGGATGACTCTCTCTAGTTTGTCTTATCTTACAACTCCAGTCTCCAGTTGTGTCCCCACTGAAAAGGAGGTTTGTTGGCAAGTTGCTTTGTAAAATGATGTAAAAAGAACTCGGATATTCTCTGAGACTAAAGTGGTAAATTTAGAATTGGAATTATTTACTTCTCTGCAATTTTCATACTTTGCAAAGTCATCCAGTGGGCCTTATTGGACCCTTTGTCAGTTTGACACCCCTGTAGTAGATCATCCAAAATAATGCTGGATTACTGCAGAGGAGATATATTGTTCAGGTTACTACAAGAAATGAGTACCATCGTCACAACCAAAGTATTTATAATTTTAACAAATTCAAGAGTCTTACTCTAATTAGCTAATGCAGTTATGCCTCAAAAGAAATGGTGGAAAGTGGGGATTCTTCTTCTTCTTCTTCTTCTTCTTCTTCTTCTTTCTTCTTCTTCTTCTTCTTCAGTCTCTGTTTAAATCTGTGAATGGTTGAAGGGGTAAAAGGTGTAAATGGACCAAAGACAGCTGAATGGACATGTTGCATTAACATCGTGTAAAAATAATATAAATTCACACATACATTGCCAATGTTACAGTTCTCCAGATTTTTATACAATAAACATAAATAATGCAATGCTGTGGCTATTGTGCCGCCTTCCATGCGTCATCTTAACTGTCAGTATTTCATTTCACAACCTGCCCCCACTTTCCTCAAGTCTTTTTTATTAGGAATGACAACCGACATGAACCAACACCTCGATTATGAGCAAAGTTGATTTAATTACGGCAACAGGTTAAAGAGCTGACAGCTTTCCGCATCAGATTTACTGCAATTATACTGTCATAACTGCGACAGAGGCAACATAATGCTGCCAGCAGCCCATCATTCACTTTCAACACCTTTTGCTTTCCCACGTTATGAACAATATTGTTTCGGCACATATTACCATAATACATGTGGCCTAGCCGTTTGCATTTTTTACTGTCTGTCATGGTGACATTTCACTCAAACTCAAAAGTAAAAACCAACAGTACAGGGTACACGTCTTTCTTATAAGTACTTGCTTCGTTTAATTTTTCCACTCATAGGTGTCATCTGTATACCGCTGTAGTCTATGCAGTACATGGCTGACCCCACAAAACATCACATTCATCTGGGGTTGTTACCTTAGATAAGGCTATTGCAGCAAACTATTTTCTTTATTATGTCAAACATATATTCATTTCTCAGAACATATATATATATATATATATAGTCAAATAACTTGGAAAAAAATGTTTGATTGAACCGTACATTTTTAGAATTCTTTAGCTGGATGCTAAACTGTTCAGTTATTATTTCCAAAAACTTGTCAGTTGAAAATGTATACGTTTTTACAAATGTTTCAGGTGCTGTTTGAATTTAAGTTACTTAGTAGTTAGCGTATTTCTTATAGTTCTGTCTTTTCTTTCTATTTCGTTGTCTCCCCACGCATTCTCATGAATGGGTCCGTATGATATAGTACGAAAATGCATGCACACCAAAACGTAAGATATCCTACGAAATTAGTAGACCGCCGGCTGGTCACGTGACGCCGGCTAAAGTGGCCGGCTACGAGCTCCATGACGCCGAGGGGCAGTTGCTAGCTGTTTAAGCCGCTACAGAGCTTCGTGGCGCTGGCTACAGACCTCCGTCACAGCTCAGTCTTTTTCAGTGGCAGTTAGTAGATGTGTTTGGCCGCTACAGAGCTCTGCGATGCCGGCTACTGTGCTCTGCATGGTGCTCCGTTGTATCAGTGGTAGTTGGTGGTTCCATTTACCTGAGAATAGGTGACTTTAGGCCGGGTATTGAGCACCGTGAGCTGGCGGTCGTTTCGGCGGATATTACGGTTAAGTTTAGGCCATAAAAAGCAAGCGTTATGGGGCAACGAAAGTTAAGTTTAGCCACCAAAATGACTTGTTAAAGGAAAATTCTGGCCAATTTTTACGTCAATCTTGATCGTTATAAATTGCTAACAGGGCAAGCTAGCCACCAGCAGGATTGAGACAGGGTAGGTGAATTAAAACAATGTCTGAGTTGAAAACGCATCTTGTTGTCACAGAAGGGCCCTGTTCATGTTGCACAGACATTTTAATTGCATTTTGTGACTGTTAAGTGTCTGTTAAAACCTGCCCGACAACTGTCGTTTTAGCTCATTGGAAGCTTGTACACGTAGCTGCAGCTACTCCGTGTTGCCTGCACCGATTCGGGTCAGGTTTTTTTCAATCACAAGTACACGCATATTTACAGCGATCAAGATTAAAGTAAAAATTGGCTGGAATTCTCCTTTAAGTACAGGACAAATATCGTGGTTTGGATTAAAACACTCCTAAGGGACATGCATTTCCCGGGTGAAAGTCCTTTGTTTTCCCCGGGGAAGCAAATTCTGCTCCCTGGCTTAAAAGTCCTGTGTTTTATGACCCACCCATCCAACCTGACCCCCTTTTACAGCAGCAGTCAATGTGGTGCTGACCGACAATAAAACGCGTAATGCTTACGAATTACAGTGCTTAACTTTTCGTATTTTATTGAACGTAGGGTTCATGAGAGCAGGCTGTACACTCCATCTGTCTTTGCTTCCTCTTCCTGCATCTCACTTTCTGAGGGCAGATACTGAACACAGGTAAACACATGCACTGTGAGCTACTACAGGGTTTGGCTGCCACGCTGGGCATTCCCAGATGGTAAGCACTTGGATTTACAGACGAACATGTTGCACACCGAAGCTTTTCACACTTCTACCACTTTGTCCAATGTGAGAGAGAGAAAGAGAAAACTTGAGAAATGATCGAGGAGGGAATTAACTGAAACAGAGCAGAGTTAAAGTTTGTAAAATCTTAACGGCATAACTGAACTTGTGAGTTTCAATGTTCACGGTTGTAATGGGTGGAAACCTTGTTTGGTCAAAATGGCATATGTTCAGGACATATATTCTCAGACCATAACCCATTGAGGTTTTGAAGGTGTTTCCTTTATCCTCCGTATGGTCCCCCTCCCCCCAACTCCCCCAAACAGATGCAGTAAAAAAGATTTGAATTATTTCTTTAATTAGGCCTAAATTGCTTTGAGAAGACTGACTCAGAGCTGTACTAACAATATGTTATGTGGCCATAAAAAATAAATAAAAAACTCCCCCTTGTGTTTCTACTTCTGTGGGCGATTCACTTTATGTTCAGGCTTGCATTGTGCTTTGAATGCCCGTTAACTCAAACTGATAAAGTATCTTGGGTCAGTGGCAAAATCCTCTTCAGTTTTTCAAATGAAGTAAGTCCATTGTCCACCTTTTCCTGACACCTTTAAGTCAGTCAATCATATGCCATGGAGGGCTAGCAGCCTGCAGCCGAGGCTTCAAGCCAAGACCTCAGCAGGGGATTCCACTGATTAGTTCCTGCCCTCTCCCTCAGAGTACTCATCAAACCAAATGTAAGCCCCTGAGTGCAGGTCTGTGGTTGTTTTTGTTCCCCCCTGATTTAGGGCTGCACGATATGAGAAAAATATGCAATATGCGATAGCATTTTTGAATATCGCCATTACATTATGGCTCGTTATAATTAAACATATATTAAAGTGTACTCAGTTCAGCATTTCTGCTGCTTTCAGTATTCTGCAAAACACATTTATTGTTGAATTCAAACAAATGAGTGGAAATCCTTTTCATCATTCTTTTATTGAACAAATTGAACATTGAATTGAATAGAAAAGGCACCACTACAAAAAATAGCAGTTACTTTTTAAAGTGCAGTTTTCTATTGATATTTTCTGTCAACTAACACAAAAACAAGTGTGATTTTCACGGTATGTCGCAGCTTTCCGCGATGTGTTTATTGCACCTGTTGATATCACGACGACAAAAAAATAAAAAATTATTTTTATTTTTATTTCGGCGCCCATGTTATCCGATCTGTCCTGCCACGCCGGGCGCATAGCGTCTGCGTATGCCCACGCGCTGCAGCGATAGTTTCGGCGTCTCCTCTATTTTTTACGTGATACGCAAGTGTATGTGTCAAGCCAGGCAGGTAATCACATAGAGGAAGACCACAGTGCAGTCGGATATTTTACAAAAATAAAAGGCATTTCAATATAAACACCTAGGTTCATGGTGATTTCGGGCTGTCTTGAGTGACAGACACACACACACACACACACACACACACACACACAACACAATTACAATTGCCAGTTTTCCCCACTCATCCTGTCTCTTTCTATCTGAGAGAGAGACAGAGAGAGCCGAGAGGAGAAGGATCGCTTTGTGACCAGTGTGTAGAAGTACGCGTCTGGTGTGAAAGGCCAGGCGCACGATCAGGCTTGTATCTACACTACGCGACACCTACGCCTGTGGTGTGTCCCCGGGAAATGAGCCACACCTGGTTACTCACGTACTGTCGGGAAAGCATATGCAGCACCACACACACATGAGCCAGTTGGAAAAAGTTCACAACTGCCTCTTGAACGAAACGACTTCTGAATACTTGTTGATCAGAGAGCAGTAGCTGCACTAGATTCACCCACTTCTCTCTCCCATCAGTTTGTCTGAGAGCTTGTTAATGACAGAGGCCCTCATTAGCAGACACTAAATCAGGAAAGACGGCTGCGCTTTCAAACAGCAAAATTATTCATTTTAGCCTCATTAAACCAAGGTAACCAAGCCTGTTACCTCAACCCAACCCTGCTGCTTATTAGAAAATTAGGGAATCGGGTCAAGTAATAAAATTGAACATGAAATGATTAGACATCGTTTTCACAAATGCTTCTCTCAAATCCACAGTGTTGTAGATGTCTAGAGCTTTTTACCAACATTTCATGACTGTCAGGATGAATGAATATCTGACACCTTTGCAATTTGCATAATTTGTGACTGCTGGGAGAAAGTTTCTCTAACATGCTATTCTCACTTGCCCCAGTCCTCCGTATGATTTGTTTTTGTAAGAGTTATGAATGCCCAAAACTTACTGAATGCATACTCTGACGCATGTTCGTTGACAAGTTTATTTGAAGCTTCTACGGTTCTCAGGTGAGAGATTTGAAGCCTCAAAACCGGAGCACTCAGAAAGGAAAGCAATATCCTGAGTAAGATCTTACCCGACGTTCTTTCACTCTTGTAGACACGTTTTATTTGAAAACAGTGTGAGATGTTTCCATGCATCTCACAGTCTGAGCATCGTGCTTCATCATGCCTCACATTACTTTTCAATTTTGCCTTCTCAAATGTTTTTATTGGCTGGTTTAGCATGGGTTAAGGAACAACTCAGGAGCAGCACAACTAATTTCACTTAAGTGAAGAACGTCCGGGAGACCTTGCTGAATTACACAGAAGCATTTAATGAACACTAAATAGAGGAGACAGTTAAGCAGGCAGTACAGTACAACCACGATGTGTTATTGTGCAGCGCCGTCCCAACTCTCTGAAGTTCCTGTCCTCCTGAAGGTGTATTTAAACTCCTGCTGGAGACGTTACGCTTAGCTGAACCTTGAACAAAGATATAGCAGGCGCCGTTGACACAGTTACTAAATCGTGTGGCTGGCTCACCGACCTCCAAAAGGAGACAGTCCTGAGACAAAAAAATCCCCTTATCATGCAGCTGTCTATATAGGCTCCCCGATTGAGCCAAGGAGTCAAGGACAGACCAGGTTTTGATATCAGAGACTGGATGAATACACTCTTCCCCTGTCCTGTGACCTATGATGATCTGATGTCTAAGCTTTACCTTTAGTCTCATCATACCACTAGATGGTGTTTCTGGAAATTCCACCACAGCATGTCTTCTAAATGTTCAGCATGTCTTCCTGCTTGTGCTTGGGGGAATTATTAGAATTGTTGGGGCTTTGTAAATTATAGAGTGTGGTCTAGACCTACTCTATCTGTAAAGTGTCTCGAGAGAACTCTTGTTATGATTTGATACTATAAATAAAATAAAATTGAATTGAAATTAAATGCAATGACATTCAGGCAGGCAACTGACAAGTATCTGGAATGGGAGTCAAACCAAGTTTAGAGTTATGGCATCATGCACCCACTGGAATCGTCTAAATATGCATTTGTAGTATGCACTGCAGAAAAACTAAATGGTCTGACTTTATTTTATGTAGGTCTCTGGCTTAGTAAATGTGAAATAACTCTAAGATACTGTATCTGGTATTGCATTTGACTTAACCTCCCTCTGGATGCCTTTACCCTGTCCCTATAAGGGAGCTGACACCTGTGAAGGAAACTCATTTCAGCAGCACTAGAGCTGTAACAATTCCAAATGTTGCTGTTAATTGTCTCATAAATAATTGCAATTAACAATATAATTGTCTTTCAGTCAAATGTAAAAAAAATATGTATTTATTTATTACTTTTTAAAACAAATTAGAGTTTTGAATGAATTCCAGGATGCATCTTTTTGTTATATTACTGTTATGTGACCCAGAAAATGTAGTAACACAAATACACAGTCTAAAAACTAGACAAGGCCTCTTTATTATCATAAAAACAGTTTTTCTAACTCTATCCCCCCCATGTCATTTGTGTTGCTGTTAATGTGTTTAGGGTCAAGTGCCAACAACTAGATGAACGGATGGATGGATGGAAAGATAGATAACTTTATCCCCACGGTGAAATTAAGGTGTCTTCACAGCCAGTTTCTTAAAGCGTAACTCTCGCCAAACTGAAACCTAGGGTCTTTTTGTGAATGTACCCGAGTCAAACTTTCGTTTAAAAGCATAATTAGTACGGAAAGGCCACTTTTAAGAATTACCGTATTGTCGTTTTCGGTCAAATGACCTTTTGAATGGGAGTGCTAGGGGCACTACTATGATCTATTCTATCTATTAATTCTCCTTGGTTGTTACTTTTGGGAATATTTTTGAATAATGTAATAAAGCTTGTTGGTTAATTGTTAACCTTTTGTCTGGCATCCTTTTTATACGTTGCATCCTCTAATCCCTTTTGATCCTTGGTTTGATTCTATAAATGGAGGCCTGTGGTCAATCATGCCTTGCATTTTTTGACAGTGCATTCTTTCTGTGCCTTAACTTGGGAGTAAGCTCCCTTCACTAAGAGCAGCAACTAGAGGTGACAGAGCTTTTGAAACAGTGGCTCCTAGACTGTAGAACGCTTTGCCTCATGTTTTAAGAGCGGCGTATTATTATTATTTTTAAAAAGCAGCTAAAGACAGCTTTTTATTCAGGCATTCGATTAGCCACGTTGTTGACTGTATTACTATGTTTTTTTTATATTTCTTGTCTATGTGATTTATTGTGATTTTATTTATTTTTAATTGGATATCGACGTTTTTTTAATGTAGTTATTTATTTGGCCTGTGAATGTAAGTCTGTCTGTGATAAGCTTTAATTTGCTATACAAATACACTTACTTAATTACTTAAGAAACACTTCTGTAGATGCATTATTGCTTCTAAGTGGCTGAGTGGGTGTATGTGCATATGGGGAGGAACAGTGTACATTGTATGTGGGTTAAACTATAACACAGAACTAGGGGTGTGTAAATAGCTCTTTTGATGCACATCTGTGGAAATATAGATGTGCGTGTAAGCAGTTAAGTGCAAGTAAAATGAATGTACAAGTGCCTGTACCCTTAAAGTGAGCGTGTGTATCTTTGTGTGCAGGCAGGCGAGCCCTTCAAAGGTGACTGAGTTGTAAACATGGAACACAACAGAGATACATGGAGCTTTAATAGGGTACTGAGATGGATGGATAAACATATGTTTAGCTCACAGCAGGGATGAAAGATGGTTTGATGAATGGAGGGACAGATAGATGCATGTGTGAGTGTGCTGAGACAGACGCATAATGGTGTTGTTTTGAGTATATATGTACTGTAGGGGAGAGTTTGTGTGAAATCAAAAGGGGTGTATGTGTGGATGAAAAGAAGAGCTCATGATGCAAGAATGTGAGTTTGAGATAAAGAGACAGAGAGAGAGAGAGAGAGAGAGAGCAATCAAAGAGTGGAGATGGATGAAAAGTAAAAAAAACAAAGATCAGCAGGGAGTGAACAGGATGAGATGGAGGATAAAGTGTGACTATCCAGGCCTGTGATTGGACTAAAGTGCAGAGGTTTGTTTGAAGAATGTTTTTATGTAAAGTGTTTTTGTGTGTTTTTGCAGCCAGACACATGAAAGCAAGCATAAAAACAAGTATACATCAACAAAAGGATATAAAATGTAGCACACGCTGCCAAGTCATAATCGAAAAACATCGTCATCCAAAAAAAGTCATTAATAACATCAATGCTGGCATCTTAACTATCCTCTAATAAATAACGTAATCAAAGTAAATTGAGTTAATGGCACTGGACATCAATGAGTTCATGTTCTTTTGGAGACCAGAAAAACTTAATTCAATTCTTTAATTTTCTGTAACAGATGTCAGGTTTTCTTATTACTTATTTTTCCACTGTCTCTCAAGAGCAACAGAGAAACAACAAATGCCATGTTCAGGCTTTACAGGGAAAAATAAATTGGCAGCCAGAGGTAACTCAAAACACAGCATTTTAACCAATCTTGAATCTAAATCACTCAGTAAACATTTTTATTACACTGTCATCCTTTGATTTGTCACTTACTCATATTTAATTGGGAAAGGCATGAGTTGCCTTCTAATTGGCATTACCTTCTGTTCTTCTGAAACAAACATTGTCCTTTAGTGTGTGTATTTGCATTATTGAGATGCATTTCCAATAATGTGTCTCTCGACCTGAACCCACATACGGCCACGTCCTCGATTAATTATACTCTCCCCACCACATCAGGAACTACATGAACTTACGGTATTCGATGGTTGGATGTTAGAATGGCTTTATTGGCATGAAATGCCGAGCATAAGTGCATCTTAAGTTCAGCCATCATATTCTATTACTCTACAGGGAGAAAGCATTCATGAGTAAAAATCTGCAGCATTCCTGCTGTCTGCTTTGATAAGCTTCATACCGTTATAGATCCAGGGAGCTTGCTGGGCATTTTTTTTAAGAACTACTGTCTCACTTTCTTACCTTTTTTAGACACATATGTACCAGAAAGCTGTCCAGTTCTTCTACCATTGGATGATGCTTTAGCAGAGAATCTTTACTTCCCTCGGGCGGATGACATGCGGCTGATCTAGCTTTTTGCAGCCACTGTATTTTGAAGCTTCACTCTCAAGATTGAGATTGCAGCACGTTTGTTTTTTGGAGTCAAGAAGTGCATTCTTCTGTGACTGGAAGAAGTTATTAACACACAGCTGCACTATGATATTCCAAACGACAGAGAAAACCAGGGCTGTGTGTTCCTTTTCAAACAATCAGATTTGAGCTTCTAAAAGTGACGGCTGACATCTGTGATAAGCCAGGCTATGAGGGACGACCGAGAGCTGCAGTATGTGGCTGCAGGGAACAGAAGCAGCTGTGAGAGTGATGGAAAGATATAGGAAGGGATGGCGAGTGAGATTGAATACATTAGAGAGCCCAAAACAGAAAGAGGACTTGTAGTTTTCGTATTTACACGAATATGCATTGATGCATACAAAATCAATAAGCACACAAAGAATCGCAGGCCCACAAACACTCAGAAACAAATTCCTCCTTCCCGTTGGTAATTGGCCAGAAAGATGGTGATGAGCACTTGCACTGGAGGAGGTTTTGTTCTAATTAGCTTGATAGCCAAATCAAACCGACACTTTACTCCTTAATTAGTGTGTGCCAGGCTCCCAAATGTGTCTTAAAGCCAAATATAGAAACAAGAAAGCAACAGAGGAGAGGAAGCGAAGCCCCTCGAGAGGAAATCACTTTTAGTGCCTTATTGTGTTTTGGTGTTCCTTTTTTATAGCACTCGAAAACACATGACAGTTGTAACCTTGCATGTTTTACAGTGAGGAGCCAGATGGGAACTATTGAAAATCTTTGTGCAGTCAAATACTTGTGTTCTACAATAATGAATATCTAAGCTAATCTGCTTTACAGATGTTTTACAGCCTTCTTTTTCAGTAAATGGAATAAAAAAAAAATTAAAAAAAATAAAATATATACATATATAATACAAAATATATTATTATATATTATAATATGATACAAAATTAAATAGTTCAAGCAGCTGCTTATGGAGTAAAGGAATAAAATAGTGACACAATATTTTCAACTGACCATTGCGTTTTCTGATACACTGATTTGCAAAAAGACAATGAGCATGTGCCTGCAACAGTAACAACAATGGCCGACTACCGGAAAGCAGCAACTCCACGTCGTAGTCCGTCCATACGTATGAATCCCACTTTGCTTTTGGTTTCGCCATACACCTTTGGCCGTGTGCAAGGTGTTGAATAAATAAAGGGCAAGAAATGTGCGTCATATAACGGTAATAAAAAAATATCTTCTATTGTTTGTGTTTTATGTAACTACTGGCAAAGGAATATAACCACACGGTTTAGTAATAGTCAGAAAAGATGATGAAAAGATGTCCCTTTGGTTATGATTGCCGTAAACAAAAATAAGCAGAACTGAGCCACAAGATTTTAAGACACCAGGCTCTAGTTGGATATGTTGTATACATATGAGTGAATATGTTCTGACGTTGTATTGGCTGCTAGACCATTGTCTGTAAAGAGGTTAATTGTAGCTGGTAAATCAGACACAGGTAGAAAGAGGGAGGCAGAGAGTAGAGGAATGAATTGTTCTTCATTAGTCACGTCTGCCATCCTCAAAACTAGTCATCTTTTATTCTCCACTTTTGTTCTCTCTTTACAATACCAAATCCTCCACTACAATTGACATCGAACCTCAAACTCCATCACCCCAACTTGTTCATCTTACCCAATAATGAGACAGGGGAATGCCATCACACACCAAGCCCAGAGCTTTAGACCTTGGAGGGAGAATTCCCATCTGTCCCTCTTTTTTCTGTCGTCTTCATTACAAACAGAACCCATCTCTCCGTGTGTCCTAGTCGTATGTCGTGTTCACCTTAATCAAATTGACACTTAAATAATACCTGCAGATGGGGAAAATGATGGCCAAGATGGTTCTGGCAATTTCAAAGAAAAGGTTACCCAAACCAAACCACACCTCTCTTTCCTATATCAAACTCTATAATTATCTCTTCTCTATCATTGTTTTCTCTTTCTGGGAAGGTAGACTTTGCTTTTTGTTTTTGTTTTTATCAACCTTCTTTATGGAATATCTTGTTGTATCACCCGCAACCCAGAGCGGTTTAATAGCTTATTTCTTCCTCCTACCCGCCATCAACCTCTTATTACTCTGAGTATGACTCTCATCTTCACCTCTTTCAATTTCTTTATCTCTCTCTGAGAATAATCTCTTGCCCTTCATGTGCTTCCCCTCCCCCCCATCAGTCTCTTTCTTTATATTCTTTTACTGGCTTTTTCTGGAGTCATTTGATTAATTGTTTCTACCTCTCACATCCTAACAGCCCTTTTCTCTTAGTCGTCTTGGTCCTCCCCCTCCCTCTTTCTATTAGTTTGGTGTGTCAGAGATGGCCCTGGTTAGTCGAGTATTCAGAAGTCAATCTCGATCTGCTGAAGGCAGGCCACACCCCGGGGGATTTTGAGAAAGGGGATGAGGACTGGTTCGTTTTAGATGAATCCATTCAAGGCCAGTCTTAATGTCTTGCAGTGATGTAGAGATGGGATGACAGTTAAATGAGAGCACAGCCTAACTTAATCACAGTGCCGTCAATATGCTCTGAAATTGAGAACTCTTTAAAGCCCAAAAACTGGACCAGCTAGGATTTAGCATTCAACGATTTCAAAAAAGCAGTCTTAGAATTCACATTTTGAATACACTCGGAGATTATTCATTAATAATATGGCTCTGTAATGGTCAATGGAGTGCACTGGATTATAATTAAAGGGATCATAATGTCACGATTACATGATTCCTTTTTACATGAACATTGCTTGTTTTACTAAATGAATAAACTTGCTTATGTGTGCATGATTATCCTGAAAAGTGAAATATCTCTGCTGTATTGGCAACCATGGTGGTCTGTACATTTAAACAATAAGTTGACAGAACAGCCAAGAATGTAATTGTATGGTATAAAACCAACAATTAGTATCTGCCCTTGTTCCTTTTTGCCACAACAGTGATTTTTAATCATTTTTGGGACATTTTTACACATTTATAGCCAACATTAGAGAGGTGACAGACGATGATGCGAGTGAGAAGTTGGTAAATTACATGCAACAAAGGCCATCGGACTTGGGGGTGTTGTGGTTTATGGAAGCTGACTTAACCCATGGGCCACTGGGGTCACAACAGTTTTAATCTTTTCTCTCCAAGATAAATAGCTACCCAGGACAGAACCAAGCAGTGTTGCACTCCTCACCTGCTGAATTCACTCTCCAGACACCTGTAGAGTTTGTTAAGAGTTGTGTTGCTTTTGTCATTTCACTTTTTGTTTTGAACAAAATCAAACGTATCAACGTATTAACACAATTCAATTTTTTGGGTAGAGACTTGTGTTTTAGAGAATTATTTAGAAAAACTGTGTTAGATTAATTGAAAGTGTTAGCAGCACATTTAATGATGGTATCATCTGCATATAACATTATCAATATGTTCTTAATGACAAAAGGCAATTACAGTAATTGGTAAATAATCAATATAGAAGTGACCCCAAACAACCTCAGAACTCCACGGACAAGGCAACATAGGTCAGAATAGTTCCAGTGTTTCCCATACATAGGTACTACTTGGGCGCCCCGCCCAGGTAGATAATTCTGAAATACATTTTTTTCCAATCAGCAGGGTAATTTTTACAGCGGACACTGACCAGCGGCCTTCAGCCCCTCCCCCTCGTGAAGTTGCATGCTGCGTGCATGACAGCATCAACGCTGCACTTCAGGCAAAGGCTATCAATAGTAGTAGCATGCTGCTGGTGGTCTTGCGGTGGGATTTACTTTACTAATAAAACCATAGAAACAACGCTGCCTCACTGCTCGTCATTTATCAGTCTGGTTGTTACACCTCTTCGATGCAGTCTCCTCTGCAAGCGTATCTTATAACGGAGCTGACCAGAGTTAACTGCTAATGGAGCTAATCATTGCTAACTGAGCCTTCAGTTCTCCGTGCCTGTATCTATAAACTGTATTTATGGACTCAAGCCCGAATAAAACCCTTAATTTTATTAAATTGGCTGTACAAGTTTCACAGACTTAACTACAAGTCAGAGTTGTTTGAATAACAGAAAACTGCTCAGATGAGCTTAATGCGTGCAACAGGACATGTATAGTACAAAACAGCATGTTTAGGATCCCCAAAACACAGATTAAAATGCTCCAAAAAACAAACAATGATCTACCAAAGAAAATGAACAAGAATTTACTTTAGATAGCCCTAGTATACATATAACATTTGGGCTCCAGGTAAACTGGTATTTTATCTGCTGAACAATTAACATTTGGCAAAAACCATTGTGGCTACACTTTCCTTTCATTTGTTTTAAATTCAACAAGCAATTTGTTGTATTTTAGCAGAATACTGAAAGCAGCAAAAAGGCAGAACTGAGTAAATTTTAATATCTGTTTATTTATTATAAATAATATTGCGATATCCAACAATGTTATGGCATATCACATATTTTCCTCATATCGTGAAGCACTAATAACTACCCTGAAATTGTGTCTGATGCAGAATAGTGTCGCAATCATTTTATCTGTATCATCGTTAAGTCTAATTTATTTAATATGTAAATAGTTATTCTTTCTAAATTATCGGTTAATGTAATGTAGTCATTGTTTTCAAAAGATAGTTCATAAACCTTCATTTGACTAGTTTATTACTGAACCCAACTGCACCGTCACATCTTGCGCCACCCGCCACCAAAAGTTAATTCTCAACCTGTGAGAAACACTGAGCTCCCTTAATTAAGCCTTTGTGTGTAGGCTGTTTTTCTATGAAGTAGCACCACAGTGAACAAAGCCATATTGGTATCCATTGTTTGTCTTTATTTTTTTGAACATATATTTACGATCAAGAACAACGTAGCCTAATTTCCCACCACTTATTTGTCACTTGTGGCTGTTGAGTTGTGAGCATTTACTACAGCATGGTAAATCAAATATATACAGTGATGTACTTTCCCAATACTTGGGTAGAAAAGAAAACACCTTTTCTGCCACCACTTTAGCTTTTGTAAAATGGGAATCTGCCACCAAAGCTTACCACCCACTGCATGGCACAGGAGATTTACTGGAACTCTAGATTGTATAGTCCTTTTTAATTAGGTTCATTTAGGCAGCTGGGAACACAGCCATTTATATCAAAAAGCAGCACTGAAACCAGCTATCTTGATCCCTTTCAAATCAACTGCAGTGCTCTTCATAAGGTTTTGTGGGTATAGGAGATGTTAATATCCAAAAGCCAGCAGTTACTTAAAGAGCCTATTGTAACAAAATGAACAGGAGTCTGGACTGATGCTTATACTCTGATTATTAAACTGATATCAACATCTGAGTACTACCACAAGGGGAATTACAGTGTTAAGCACAGACAAGCCCTTTATTGTTCTCTTAAGTTAAAGGGAAACATAGATCAGGTTTGTTTTAATTCTGGTCAGCACCTGATAGTCTCATATGGCAGAATGGTGGGTTACCAAAACTGCAACCAAATATATACCAGATATACAGTACTGTATTTGTGTATTATGTGACTATTGGTTGGAGTGAAATAATCAGATAAATACAAAAGTGTAACAGTTGTTATTTCTCCTTGCTATTTGGAATAGAGAATGATTAAATGTGTGTTCCAGTAGAAGATAATTTTTTGGGCATTTCAGGCCTTTATTCCATAGGAGAGCTTAGTCATGAAAGGGGAGAGAGAGGGGGAATAACATGCAGCAAAGGGCCGCAGGTCAGAACTGAACCTGTGGCCGCTGCAGCGAGGACTGAGCCTCTATATATGGCCGCATGCTCTACCAGGTGAACTGCCCAGGCACCAAAAGTGTTTTATTTTCAACGTAATCATAAAAGGTGGAGGAGGATAGGACCCAGAGGCCGTGCCAAAATAAATTAATATAACAAAACAAGGCCTAACTCATATATAGCTCTTAGAACTACACAATGAAAATGAAGATTGCATGCTTAAAATTAGCACCATTTTCCTTTTTAGCACCATTTTCCTTTTTGGTGGTGCTAATGTTTACAAATGGCATGCTGCTTCAATGAATAGTTGCAATACTGTACAGTATGAGTCTGAATAAGTTTGCAAATTGCATTGACATTTCTATCAAAATTCCATAGGACAGAACCAAAACTAACAAAAAAGTTGCTGCAGTATATTTCAGCTCCCCATTGTCTTTGTCTGTATTCATTGATGTGGCTTAGTTGTGATTTTGATGCCTGCTAATGAGTGTCATTTGAGCTGCTGTCTGCTTATCACTCTGAGAATATTCATTATGCTGGCATGAATATTCAACAGTGTCCTCTATCCTTGGAGCGCTTGGATTATTGATAGGCTGCTCATTGGGTTTTCTCTTTCTAGTGTGACAGCTTCATAACAGCCTTACCTGAGCTCGCTGATAGAGGAATAGAAAAACAGCAAAGTGATGCAGTTTACTGAAAATTTGTGAAGTGTGCAGCAGGAAGGTGTAGTCTTTGCAGAGATTGTCCTTTAACTAAACGTGACAGGTCCTTTCCCCTCTTCAGCCAACACATGTCCATCAACAACCTCCACCCACCCTTTCTATGGTTTTGTGTTTACTTGAGACGTGGCCTCTGTAAAGTACTTTGCCCAGAACTATGCTGATTTTAATTTTAGCCCTGCTTTCGGTTGTGTAATTGAGACCCCTGAGGTGACATTTTTGCTGCAGTATTTAGCTCACAAAATAAATTATGAATCAGCTGAGTGAAATACCCTTTACACAGTTTAATGATCCTTTATGAATATATAAGAATTACCCTCATTCACTGTCGGTATGAATGAATTTGGAGTATTGTCCACCTGTTGCCTCAGGCGGTGTCTGTACGCTAGCCATTTGCTCGTACTTCCAGTAGCTGTTTGACTTTGAAGATTTCATGCTAGCTGGATTAGATTTTAAACCTGTGAATGTTACCACTATGATTCACTTTCAGAGCTCCGGGGCATATGAATGGAAGCTGTGTGTGTGTGTGTGTGTGTGTGTGTGTGTGTGTGTGTGTGTGTGTGTGTGTGTGTGCGCCTGCATTTGCGTGTGCTTGATGCCTGTGTTTGCGTGTGTGTTACTGATGTAACTGTGCATGCTTATGAGATGCGTGTTTCTGTGTTGATGTGAACAAGATCATCTGTCATGCAGCTAACGCCTCATTTTGTAGCACACACAAGCAGTGAATCAGTGCCATAGAAATGATGGTGCTTGGTGTGATAGCTTGGCTCTTGCATAAAGCACATCCACTGAGAAATCCAGATCATACATTCACTCGTCGAGTACTCATCTCTTGTCCATAACACTGGAAAGCAAAATTGCCTCTAGAAAGTATATATTGTAAGTATATACTGTGGAAAGCTCGCAACAGCAACACATATGCAAAAACACAGATTTTACAGACGCATACACTTTGTAGCAATAGTGTGAGGCTAGATCTGTGGGATTCTAACATTTTCAGATCATGCTTTGCAGGGAGGGGTATAAATATAGATAGATTCTCTAATGTTCCATCGTGGGGTTTACTCTCTTGGCTCATCCCCATTTCAAAGTAAAAGTGAAAATGATCCAGTTTGAAGGCTGTTTAATGGTACCCTCCTATACACTAGAGAACAACTCATACATATGTGACTTTGCTGAGCTTGCTCTGCGATGTGTTCACATGTTGTGACGAGCTGAGAAGAATAAATTCCACTTTGTTTTCATCGTAAAGAAGGAATATGATATCTAAGGCAACAGTTTTTAAGTTTGTTTGTGGAGTTAATTGACACTGAGTCATAGAGACTACGTGTCAGTATAGGATAAATCCATTGTTGGCTACCATTTGCTTTTCATAGGATTTGTTGAAAATGGTAATAAAAACCTAAAATAAGCTTTACCGTTAAAGGTCCTATGACATGGTGCTCTTTGAATGCTTTTATATAGGCCTTAGTGGTCCCCTAATACTGTATCTGAAGTCTCTTTCCCAAAATTCAGCCTTAGTGCAGAATTACAGCCACTAGAGCCAGTCCCACAATGAGCTTTCCTTAGTATATGCCATTTCTGTATCTGTCGCTATTGAGGAGGAGGGGGGGGGGCAAGGTGGAGGGTGGTGGTGTGGCTTTGAACAACTGCCACTTTGCTCGTTTGAAAGCCATAATGTCTCTCTCTCGTGGGTGGGCCAAATTCAGATCGTCCCATCTGAGTTTTCATTTTCTGAAAGGCAGAGTAGGATACCCAGGGCTCAGTTTACACCTATCGCCATTTCTAGCCACTGGGGGACCATAGGCAGGCTGGGGAAATGAATATTAATGTTAAAAAAAACCTCATAAAGTGACATTTTCATGCCATGGGACCTTTAAAGGAAAAGCACATTTAAAAACGAAGAGCAATCAAAACTCTGTCACAGTGGGGAGGATATTGCACAATTTCCAGATTGGATACAGTTCACAAGAAAATGCTGCCAGCTTTAGTCTGACATGACATACCCTATAATTTTAAGAATCACATCACAGGTTTTGGTACTTTACGTCATGTGTAAACATAACTGATGAATTTGAGGTGTTTCTAGATAATACATTATGAACGATGCATATGATTAAACATATTTCTTGCTGTTATGTATACGAATAATTAATGTTGAATGAAATTGCAATACGTTTGAGTTTAGTCAGAGTTACAGAATTTAATTGACACCTTTTGAAGCAACCAAGCCTTTACAATGCTCAAGACGATCACCAATTAATTAGTATAATAAATATTCCACATATGCGTGGTTGTGGTATTGCTGGATTAAAACTAAAATATCTGATGGAACTATACCAATACCAGAGACTGAGTTGCAAGAAATGTGTGTAAATTGTAAGAAAAAAGCATCAGTATAGTCCCTGGCCTGTGTGTCACACTGTGCTGCCTACTCAACCCTCCGAGGTGATATTTTCAGTAATCAGATGTGTGGTAAAACTGACCATTGACATTCAATGGCTGGTTTAAAACAGACGGTCAAAAACACAAGAACGCCTCTTAAAAAGAATACACACACGCATGGCATGCAAACACATACCGATCAATTACGAGGCATAATAATCACAGACACACAGCTTTTTCTAAAATTGACTTCTAACTTCCGACTTCCAGGCTATTTGTACCTAAATACATAATTTGTTGCGTCTAAATATGAATGTGAATAACGTTGGTGATGGTGAGATGCTTGCTACAGTTATATTTCTAGTGATGAATCAGTGAAAACACATTTTATTACGCTGAATCACGGTGTAGTCCTAGGCGCTCCCTCTCTTCAGTCACTCTCTAGCTCGCTCCACCGGACGTGCTTGCGGGCGCACGTTGAGCCTCCGTTAACAGTTTGTAACAGAAATAAAATGGATCACAGATCATTTTATTGTAGCTGACTTTAGCAGATTACTTCGCTATTGGATGTTGAAACAGGTGACAGCTTACATTCAAAAAGAAGCCCCTGCACTCGACCAGCTGAGTCGCAGTGACACCATCAGCTGGTTTGAGTCGAGCTGAGATGGGCCCGGGTCAGACCGTTGCGACTTTTCTCTGCGAACTGGGCTTTATGCTACTAACATATTCATACATACTGTAATATAGGCAAACTCACACACATATCATGAAGAAACCTACAAAGAGTGCAAAAAACACTGTCGCAGGCGACCACATGCAGTATATGATAAATTAGTTTTTTTTTAAAGAAATGGGCGTGGTTAAGGTTAGGGTTAAGGAGATAGGGTTAAGGTTTAAGGATTAAGAAGGTGTTAGAGGGTTGGGACCAAGAGAGGTGGGGCCTAGAAGGGTGTTTAAAGAAATGGGCATGGTTAGGGTAGGATTACATTTAGGGTTTAGGAGTTAGGGTTAGGGTTTTAAGGTTAAGGAAATGTTAGAGGGTTAGGACAGAAAGAGGTGGGGCCTGGAAGAGAACGTAAAGAAATGGGCGTGGTTAAGGTTAGGGTTGAGGAGATAGGGTTAAGGATTAAAAATGTGTTAGAGGCTTGGGAGTAATAGAGATGGGGCCTAGAAGGGTTTAGGAGATAAGAGTTAGGCTTAAGAGAATGTCAGAGGTAAAAGTGGATGCTTTGGTTGGGGTTAGGTTTTTGGGTTAAAACGTAATGCCTGGGATAGGCATTACGGGGGGCACTGGCACAAGGGGATATATATTGTGTAAATAAAAACACTTAAAGAACCTCTTTAAAAAAACTGTTTAAACAGTTTACAAGAGTACCAGAAATTAAAAGTCAGTTAAAAGGACCACTGGAAAGGACAGACAGTGAGAAATTAAAACTTTAAATAAAAGGTTAGGGTTAGGTTTTAAGGTCGGGTAAGAGTAGGAAAAGTGGTAAAACGGTTGGGGTTAGGGTTGGGAAAGGCAGGTAGTAATTAGTTATGGTAAAAGTACGGGACGGGAAATAGGTGATTGTAAGTTGTCTTGAATCTAAGCGTCAGTCAAATATCCTGTAATATAATGCCACGAAATAGAATAAGTTGTTGAGATAAGATGAGAGAGAAAGAGAGAGAGAAAAAAAGAGAGATAGAGAGAGAGAGAAAGAGAGAGCAGAGATGAGAAGGGGCGCTGTGTCTGCAGCTGACCACACTTCTCTGCTGGTCTAGGCATACTCTGCCTCCCTACAAAACCCCCCGGGGGGGTTTTCTTTA
The DNA here is from genome assembly GCF_010015445.1 of Perca fluviatilis. Classification (NCBI taxonomy): domain Eukaryota; kingdom Metazoa; phylum Chordata; class Actinopteri; order Perciformes; family Percidae; genus Perca; species Perca fluviatilis. Next base: position 11,454,380 of record NC_053112.1, read on the forward strand.
GGGAGAAAGTGTGAAAAATTCTGGAAAGGAATTCGGAAGGTAGTGTACCTATCTTGTTGGTTCCTCCAGTCTTCGGGGTCCTTGGGAGAGTAAATTGTTGAAGAGTTTCTCATTTCGTTCTTGTTTCTATTAGTCACATAGTAAGGTAGATTTAGTGTTTTTTATTTTGTGTAAAGGGATGATGGGACCATCAGAGTGGCCTTCTCATAAGTCTATATGAGCGGGTTACCATTATCGTCATGAGTCTCATTTCAAGCCCTTTTTAAATTAAATTTTTTATTTTGAAAAAACATTTTTTACAGTTTCACAAATCTTTAATAGAAAGCCAACCATAACAAAAACAACAGTGAAAAACAGGATGTGAAATCAAGCTGATAACTATATAAATTTTTTGGTGAACATGTATCAATTTTTGTTGTAGGACATGTTCAGTCCGTTGGGGTGCAGGGTGTTCAGTTTCCAAATCCAGTGTCTTTCCGTCTTCTGTCTGTCCTTTATTGTCCAATTGGGGTCATGTTGGAGACCTTTTTCAATCCATGGTCAACAAAGTGTTTTGTGAGGTATGTGTTTGCTTTCTTGTTGTTTCTTATGTTATTGCGGTGGGTCGAGACGCGTGAGGATAAAGAGTTCCGCGTTTCTCCGATGTAAGTTTTGTTGCATCTTCTGCACTGTATCATATAAACACAATTGCTGTGTTTAAGAGTGATATTCCAAGATGATCTTGAGCTGCTGTCCGAGTTGTGTTCCCTCCATCAGGCAGTTGAAGTTATACTTTGCTAATCTGGAAGCCCGGGCTGTGAAGGAAGAGTAAATTGTGAAGAAAGGAACAATTTTTGGGGGGGAATTTTCAAGTGTTGAAGGGGTTGGTGGTTCCAATACTTCTTTGAGAGCTGATCGAAAAAGGGATCTGGGATAATCTATTTTCCGGAGGGCCATGAGGAGTATCTTTGTGGCAGAGTTATAGTCGTCTTCTCTTACTTGAGTAACTGGTTGTCGCCTTGAGGTTGATTGTTGGGTGGTGTGAGTTAAGTTCTCTAACAAACTTCCCCAAGTTATCTTCTGTGTGATGCCAAATGCCCCAGATATCATCCAGGTAGCGAAAATAGCAAGCAGGTTGTTTTTCACATTTTGGGAGGATAGTCTCCTCCCGTTGGACATGTAGATGTCGGCATATGCCGGGGCAAATTCTTTGCCCATGGCTGTGCCCTTAATCTGGAGGTAATGTTTGTTGTCAAAGTCAAAATCATTTCTCATTAGGCTGAGGTGGAGGATTTCATGAGAGAAGTTGGCTCCAAGGTAACAGTCTACTTAAATTATTCTGTCCCGGATTAAAGGTAGCCTAGAAAGGTTTGAGTCACCCACCAGGTTTGAGTCTGGTGGGTGTGAGGGACCAATGTTTTTATTTATCCCCACCGTGGGGATGGCGGTTGAATTTTTCAGGTGGAGGGGAAGGGGGGAGGTCAAAATCGTCTAGGGTAAGTGCCCTAGAGGGTCCGGGGGGGTAGTAGGGGTTACTCGTGGCCTTGTTTGGGTTTTGGGAGGGGAGGAATGGTTTGGTGGTGTGAACAGTGCATCTGCGAGGGAAAAGGTAATACATATCTGTAGTGTTGATTTGGTTTTAGGATTGGAGGGTTTTGGGGTTGATGTCTGAAAAGTGTTATCCAGGAGGTTGGTGAAGGTAGTTGAGGATCTCGATCAGGACCTTGATCGGGATTTGGGCCGGGGTTTTGAAGTTATCCCAGGGGGGTTCGTAAGTCCAAGTTTTGGTTTTGGCTGATCTTCGGGATGAGGGGTTGTCCTCCTAGGAGGATTTGTGGGACATGTCCCTGGTTTTGTTGGGGATTTAGTGGTGGAGGGATTAGAAGTTGGTCTAAGGTTGAAACTTCCCAAAGGGTTAGTGGGGTATGCCCGTGGTCCAAGTCAGGTTTTGGGGGTGGAGGAGTGGTAGGAAGGTTTGATAGTCTCGGGGAGGTTCGTTGGCTCGTCCTGTGGTCTTAATAGGGTTGATGTGGGAATAACTCTCCTTGCAGGACTTGTGGGGTATGTTTGTGTTTTAGGGTGCGTTTTAGAAGTGGTGAGAGGGAGGGTTGATGTAGGGGTTATCTCTCTTGGGGGTTGATGGGATTGGCCTGAAATCCCAAAGTGATATCCTGAGAAGTGGTTGGTCCTTTGGGGGATAATGGATGGTGGGAGGTTCTGTTGTGGGCTGGGGAGTTACGATGGGTCTGGTTGGGCATTGTTAGGTCAATAACTTCTGGTTGCTTCTGAAGAGTGTTTGGAGTGAGGGTAAGACTATGGGCCTTAGAGAGGGTTTCTGGGACAGTGGTCCGGGTTTGTGAGGTGTTTCTGGTTCCGATTAGTTCTGGTTGGGGGTCATTTGGGTTGGTAGGTGTTATACTTACCTGGGCAGGAATAATTTTTGGGGCTGGAGATAAGGTTGTGAGGGGTCCAAGTCGGAAGTGTCCGAATGATTTGTGTCAGGATTGTGGGTCCGGTGACCAGGGGGTAAGTTGTCTTGTGGAGGGCAGGGGGGGAGGGGAAACGTTTGGGTTTTGTATTTTTTGATGGAGATTTTGAAGTTGTTTTTTTTCTGTGGTGTGTTCTTCTGGGTCCGAGATTACAGGTTGTTCAAGTTTTAGGATATCTGTTAGAGTGACTTGGAGTACGCGAGGAAACATTCCTATTGGCGAGGTTTTATCAGATAGGGGCTTGGAGGGGGTTCCTGATGTGGGGTGGTGTGATTCTACTGGAAAGGCTGTTGCCGGTAAAGGTTCGAGGGGAATTTCTGGTATGGGATTGTGTGTTTCAGGTTGGAGGGGTCCATCCAGTGGAGGTTTGAGGGTGGTACTTGATGAGAGGTTGTTTGGTATCAGCTTGGTTGATAGGGAATTAGGAACACGTTTTATATTTACGGTAGATTCTGGACGGGGAAGCGCGGCCTTCCTTTTGCAGTTGGGTATGTATTGAGGTGGTGTAAGAGGGAGGTAGGTGATCCCAAGGTCTTTTAGGTCTTCGGCTGCCCATTCAAAAATCCTTTGTTGGATATAGGGGTATCTTCTTCTTGTTCATTTAATTGCCACTTTCCAGTCCCTAGTCCCTTTTCCAGAGATGGTGATGGGAACGCGGGAAGTTGAACAAGTTTCGGACCAGTTGTTGGAAGTTATCCTTTTCTTTTTCTTGTGGACTTGCCATTGTTAGAGCTATGTGGTTAAAAAGAAAAAGAAGTAATTGTAAGTATGGGGTAGGAATATTCCGAAAGTAAAGCACCATTAAGTAATCATGATTTTTTTGAGAGAGGCTATTAAAGGATATTTAGATTAAAATTCAGGGTGGATCAACGGTCAGTAAGGTTTAAGGGAAATCGGTTGTCCGAAAGGCACTGGCTAGGGTTAGGTGTGTTCGGATCCCAGTAGCCTCCCCACACGTGTAACGACTACATGGTTGAAATGGAGACTAAAGGTGTGCACGGGCGCCGGCATGTCACTTGGTTTCCCCCTCTAAAGACCGTTGTACCCAATAAATGCATGAATGGTGAAAATTCTCATCTGAAGGAGACTCTTCATCAGAGAGAGAAAGGAAGAGAGACATTTCCACCGACTACTCTGTCTAGAGGAGGTGGGGAGAGGGGGAGAGAGGGTGGGGGAGAGAGAGAGACACCCATCCCTCTGTCAAGAGGAGGTGGGGAGAGAGAGAGAGAGAGAGAGAGAGAGAGACCCATCCCTCTGTCTAGATGAGGTGGGGGAGAAAGTGAGAGTGTGCAGCACCCGGCTGTCCCATAGCCACCCGGCGCACCAACCGAAGCAGGATACGTCGGAATGGTCAGGGGGGACAACGTTAATGCCAGGGTTGGGGTTCATGTGTCATGACAGTGTCATTTGTTCATGACAATGTCATGTCACTCTCATGTGGATACCTTCAAATAAACCTAGCATAAAAATAAGATGAATAACATGGACAGAGAAACAATATTCAAATCCAAAGTAATAATTCCAGGCGTTATTTTTGAGGAGTCCAGTTGGGACACCTGTCATTGGACATCCAGGATTCAACCCAATAGATGTGTTAAGCTCAAATGGGCTGCACATCCTGTAGCTGAAATTACTGGGCGTAGATTCTAGTCTTGGAACCATTAAGTCAAATTTTGGCTTGGTTGGATCATTCTATGTCAAAACAATGAAAATTGGCCCATATTGCAATACATTTGTTCAAATTGCAAATTCCTGAAAGATTTCTAAGTTCTCCCTGGATTGTCAGAATAATAGTTGATGCATGTATTTGTGCAAATATCAGTCCACGAGCAAAGCTAGAGAACAGAGACAACAGCTTATGCATTGAGATTCTCTGTAGATAGGAAAACAAAGAATGCACAGGCACAGGCAAAGGAACACAAACATGCACACACACACACACTATATGAATTTGCATAGTGGGATAAACAATACAATCACAGTCATGCAGGAAACAAACACATACACAAGAACAAATGTGCAATCATTAAATGCTTGTTCATACATCATCCCGCACACCCCTTAGCCTGTGTCTCAACATATTCATAATGACCGGGGTAAGTAATGCAAATCACTGTCGATGGTGCAGTTCACCCATAGCTTAGAGATGACTCAGTAGTCTCCAAACACACATACACTCATGCTCATACAGAGAAAACATACTCATTGCTCATCATATAAACTTAAAACAAAAAGTAAAAAAATTTGTGTTTGGTGGATTATTTCTCTGTGGTAACAATGCTTTTTGGCAAACAATCTTATACTGTTGGAAAGCCTGTTTAGTTCCCTTTCAAATGGTGCCCCATTTGTAAGGAACATGCATTTGTGGAATGAGAAACAGAGCTGAGTATGTGGGTTGCGCACATGAAAAATTTGCCAAATCTTCTCTGCCAATGCCAAACAGCTTATTCTGCCATGGACTCGTTTGGTGTTTGGTGGATTGGATGATTGAAGTTTGAAGAAACAAGAGATATTGGCAATTTAACAATTTATTCATTTAACAAACAGGAGCCTCGGTAGCGTGTGGAAGAACCATACACAGCCACAACAGCCTGGCACCACCTCCTCATGCTGGTCACCAGCCCGGTCACACACGGCTGTGGGATGGCATCCCATTCTTCAGCCAGCTTTTGTCGCAAGTCAGCCAACGTGGTTGTGTTGGTCACTCTGGCACGAAGAGCACGCCCAAACTGATCCCACAAGTGTTCAATGGGGTTGAGGTCAGGACTGCTGGCAGGCCATTCCATCTTCTCCACTCCCACATTCTGGAGGTAGTCTCTGATAAACCCCGCCCTGTGAGGGCGAGCATTGTCATCTTGGAGGATAGAGTTTGGTCCCAGACTGTGGAGATATGGGATGGCCACTGGTTGCAGAATCAGGCACTTGATTGTTAGCACCTGGGGGTACCAGAAGCTCAAAACAAGAGTCAATAGCAACAGCAAAGAAAAGCTGTTTGGCATTGTCAGAGACGATTTGGCAAATTTTTCACGGGTGCGACCCACATACTGAGCTCTGCGGCTCATCCCACAAATGCAAGTTCCTTACAAATGGGACACCATTTGAAAGGGAACTAAACAGGCTTTCCAACGGTATAAGATCTAATGCCAAAAAGCATTGTTACCACAGAGAAATAATCCACCAAACACAAATTTCCTTACTTTTTGTTTTAAGTTTAAATACATAGCCTCAAAAACACAGACGCACACTGATAAACCGATATGAACACTTTTATTCCTGACATTGGTCCCACTAACGCAGAAACCGTTTGTAAACCTGGATTCTGCACTAAACTGACTGATTATTATGTTATTATTACAGTTTGCTAATTTCACGATGATATGCAGGACCTCACGCTGTCTCTTCTCTGGGGGTTTATCACAAGTTTGTTTTTACTAATTTGGCCAAAAATTAGTTTTAAAGACTCCAGATCATTTTCTGTTCTTTAGATTAAAATCATAATCAAACATTATCATCAATCAAACTGCTTATTTGGGGGTGTTTTTAGCCCGATTTGAGACAGGATAAGTAGGGATGTCTTGATTAGGTTCTTCTGTGTATGTTCCTCATCCGAGTCATTTAATATTGAATATTGAGGATGTTTTTTCAAAATATTATTTTCATCATATTATACAACTGTCTAGCTTATCTCAAAGCATGGCTACGTTAATATTATTATATTATATACATTATATTATAATCATTTGTATGGTGACCTGTAGGGTTTTTGTAGATCTGTGGAGAGAGGAGTGTCAGTCTGTGGCTGGAAGGTTTGGACAGGATTTGGACAACTTCACTAAACCTCACAACTTCACCCCAGCCTGTTTTAAACACTGAAAGTAAATGGAGGTTTCAATCATTGGCATTGTAACCTTTAATTGTATGGCACCTGGAGGTATGAGGTGATGAGCAAATTCACTTTGCTAACTACTTTTAAATTGTAAAAATGTCAACTTTAAAAGCCCAAATTGAGTCGCCTTAACTTTAAAGTCTTTAAGACATGCAATACGTTTAGAAAAATTCAATTCAGTTCCATTCAGTGTAATTCTATTCTATAATTCCATCCAGGGCTTTGCAGAGATTTTCCAGCACAGACATGTTTGCAAGCAGAAGAGAAACACATTCAGTAATAACAACTTAAAAACCAGTATATATCTTGCATAAACAAATAGCATTCCTAGACAGGATATATTCATTTGCAGTATATATTCACATTGGTTTCTTATTTGAGTAAACTGGTTCAACAAACAACAAACCTCATAAGAGAGGGGGGGCAGACAAAGGGAAAGTCAGAAGTACAAGACAACACAAAAGAGGATTAATGCATGGGAAAGAAAAGCGTTGCAAGAAAGAAAGAATCAGGTTAAGCAGTTTATGTCAGAAGTCAAGGGAACATTTTGAAAGAAGAAAGAAATGTAAGGAAAGAAACAAGACCCCCAAAAGGTAAAGTAGAGAGGTGTCAGGGTAAATAATCTGGTGGGCCACCTCACAGCTTCTCAGCTCCACTTGTTTGCTGTCATCTCCGTCTGTCGCTGAGTCCCTCTCTCCACACACACACACACACACACACACACACACACACACACACACACACACACACACACACACACACACACACACACACAGCTTCTCAGCTCCACTTGTTTGCTGTCATCTACATCTGTCGCTGAGTCCTTCTCTGCACACACACACACACACACACAGACAGACAGACAGACAGACAGACAGACAGACAGACAGACAACCCTGTCTCTCCACTGGCCTTATGTGCTTTTACTTTTAGAAACAGCTCCATGCATGTGTTTGTGCGTGATAAAACCAGGGATAGAGGGTACAGTACCGTAGTAGGCACAATTGATTTTTTCCTGATAGGAAAGATGTTGACACACATAGGGAGTGCACGTACATTCACTATTCATAGATCTACTTTCCATAATCCTTTCGCATACCTACCCACACAGATAGCCAATTAAACTGTCAATCAGAAGCCCAGAGCCAACAATTTCCCACCCATCTCTGAAGGTCTCCAGGTTATCAGTCAGTTTATAATACGCATCTTCCACCTTGAGCCATTCAGCCAGCAGCCTCTCCTGGTTCATGACAATATCTGTCAACCCCTAACTCCCTATCTGTTTTAGATCTAGCTGTCCATAATGGACAATTAATTAATCCTGAACAAATCCTAACTGTGTCCTTTGGAGGTAAAATGAAAAATGTAATGAGAGGATTTCTCCATAAGTCAGCAGGCGTGTAGCCCTGTAAAGGTCTCCTCTGGCCTTCTCACCAGAGACACCAGTGGACCAATAGGAGAGCCAGGGTGTCAGTTTGTGAAAAGAATAGGCAGGGCTAGAGTCTAGGACTTTTTCCTCCCTGTCAAAGAGCTTTGGTTTCACATCTTACTGCAACTATGATGCAACTGTTTCTTCCCAGCATGGCTAAACTAGGCCAGTAAAAGTGGGAGACCCTTTTTCCTCCTGCCACCTCACCACTCAACAGCAGAAGGGACATTCATGAATGGGAAAATGCTCTCTTGGTCATCATCCCATTGGTCAACAAGAGCATGATTCTCCACAAACAATCTTGAGTGGTGCAGGCAGGTCAGAGTCACAGACCTCATCGAACAATCCTTTACAGCAGGGGTCTTCACCGTTTTGTAGGCCATAGACCACTAACCTGAAAGAGAGACGAGCAGGGACCCCCTACTACACATAGTTTATAAAAATGTAATTGGTTGCATAATTAACTAGGCCTACAATAACATGTAGGGTGGCCTAAATCCTATACACATACCTTTTACAACTGTATTTACATATTTATATATCATCATGTTTTAATGTCAAACATACATGTTAAAGGCAAAGCGAATCATAATGTTTACTGTATCGGTGGGTGGCAACCCGTTCTCACCCCTAAAATACGGACGCTTGGGCAGTGGCTCTCGGCGTTAGATACAAAAAGGTCCCTTCAGCGTGCGTGTAGAACGCACCAGAGCAGCTACGGTTACGGCAGCGCTTGAAGTTGACGTAGTATTAAGAGCGGCAACGGTAGCGAGTAGTAGGATGGTTGGGGTGGTGGATGGGTCAAACAACACAGGACTTTCACCCCCAACTGTTGCTTTCTTCTTTACCTAAACCCAACTGTCCCGTTCTTGTCCCACGCATCACGGAAACGTACCTTTTACAAGCCCACCCATGATCTTATCCTTAACCTACCGGCATCAATAGTGACCAAGCGCATTTAGATATGACACTAAAGGAGAATTTTAGCATTAATAACGCCAAAGGCACCTGACAAAGCGTCTGTGTTTTACGATATGGGAGTAAGAATGTGTTGTGTATGGCTATAGTGGCTACCTTATCTACAGGCCAGTAAGTGTATCATCAATGTTGTTGTTTTGTAAGAATAGGCCGATTTATCTTTGCTAATAGTATGTCGGAATCACTTTAATGTACTGTATATTTCCAGACATATTTCAATTTTAATAATTAATTACATTTATATAGTGCTTTAACATAGACACTCAAAGAGCTTCAGGGGGGTCTACCACCACCAATGTGTAGCACGCATCTGGGTGATGCATGGCGGCCCTACGGTGCCAGACGCTCACCACACATCAGCTTGGTAGAGAGGGAGGGGAACATGTTTTTAGTGGGGGTGAGGGAAACCGGAGCACCCGGAGAAAACCCACACAGACACGGGGAGAACATGCAAACTCCAAACAGAAAGGCCGGGGACAACCAAGGTTTGAACTCGGTTCCTTCTTGATGTGAGGCCACAGTGCTAACCATTGGGCCACTGTGCTGCTGATATTTAAATTCTGGGGGTAACAAACTCTAAAAAAAAAAGTACTGAACAATAATTTCGCAGCTCCCCTGCAGGGACTCGGAGGACCCCCTAGGGGTTGCGGAGCCCCTGTTGAAGATCTCTGCTTTCCAGCATCCTAGAGGATCTGAAGTTGGTGAAGTCCCTCAGCCTGTACAATAACAACCAGCACCACACCGGCAGAGGACAGGGTTATAGGGTCATATCTTGATCCCCGCGCAGCTCAAAGCCCGACGCAAGTGTCTTTGCTAGTTTAAGACCGACGCAGTTGTCAAATTCCTGTCCAGCGCCCACATCGTTTAAATAGCAAATGCACCTGCGCCGGTCTTACGTGAAGGTGTGTTCAGCTGCATTCTTGCCGTATTGCTATCTTGAGGCAGCAGAAAGTGACCGTGCCATTGACCAACAAGAACCTGGTCTAAAGTCAATAACGCAACATTTCATAGTTATTTTAACAGCTCATTAGTAAAATGTGCCTAGGCTCGTGCAGAGCATGCACACTATGCTTGTTACACACACAGGGAAGCGCAGCAGCACACAAACATGAAACAAAGAGGTGGTTCTTCCATCCTGGATTGATTGCAGTTGCAGATGCACGTGTAGCATTTATCGTCTGCCAGGCCTTAGTAGCATACTTTTAAAAGTGGTATAAGTCCAGTCTGGTCAACCTCATGTGACTGCAAGAACAGCTGTTTATTAATTTCCGGATGGTCAGCTTTCCTCATGAGTGGCAGAGCTGTATCCAGCCAGCACAAAACACAACTGTACAGCAACATCTGGGTTGCCAGGGCTTGATTAAGAGTCCATCCAGCATTCTGTCTTTAAGCCTGGTGTCCTCCCTCTGCCTGTGGATAGGATTTGGAATTGGTTAAACCATCGTCTGCAATTCCTGCTTAATGAGGCAGAACCAGTAATCCACATGAACCTGGCTTCCAAATATAAAAAGCTAAATCTTATTCATTTTTATCAGATTTGAGCTACATTCAACAGATGCATACATAAGTGGCATACATGACTGTATTCCGGAATTCTTCACTTTTGCCCCTTCTGTATCTTGACCAAGTATCCTCTAATCTCCATCTGCAATTGAGCAACAGTAAGAAGGAAACACCAGATCTGTTCTAAATGTTATGGGGTGGATCAGTAAAAGGTTATCATGAGCTAATCAGATGAATGCATACATGCTCCTACACTCTCCGCTGCCCCACTGACAAGCCCTGAATCTTTCTCCAGTTCACTTTGGCAGATGAGGATTTTCATACACAACCAGAATATCAATTAAATCCTGGAGGGAGCGAAGTAGAGGAAAAGAGGAGAGAAAAGAGCACAAGCAAAGTGTACCTAATTGCCAAAGTCTGCGGGAAAAAGGGAAAGCAACAGTGTGTGACAGACAGAGAACGCTGAGTGTATGATATGTTCAGGCAGACCATGCAGAAAGGGTGAATGAGTTTTTGGAGATGGACCTTCACATTAAGGTTGGACAAAATTACAAAACCAGTCAGTCCCCAAAATAAAGGGTAGCTGGTGGTTGACAGCATAGCAGCTCAGCTATTGAAGGGAAAATGGGTTAGGAGAGATGAAGGAAGAATAAAGAACAGAAAATGTCTCAACGCCAAAGCAAAGGGAAGAACGTTTTCATGAGGAGCCGAACAGCGGAACAACAGATCAGAGGTGTCACGAATCTAGAGGCTGAGTAAAGGGAGGGAAGAGGCTTTCATGGAATCTGTGGATGGATCAAAGGAAAAAGGAAGAGAGAAGGCGTTGTGAATCACAGGGTCAATATGTGAGGAGAGAGGGAGGTGCTAGAGGAAAAAATGGAGGAGGAGAGGTAGAGTCATCTAAATTGAGGCTGAGAGGGCTTTAAGGGAATCAAGGAATATAGGGGGAGAAAAAGAAGTCATGAATTTTGAGACTAAGATGCTGATAGGGGGTAATTATGGATGTTGTAGAGGAATAAGAAAAAAAGTAAAAAAGGAGAAGTGAGGAAGACTTCAGGCCAAGATGAAGGATGCGCCAAGATAAAGCAGAAAAAGCAATAGTAAAAAAAGATGAAGAAAAGTGTGTTTATGGAAAATACAGAAGAATGAAGAAGAGTGAAACTAAAGCAATCCATCCCAAGACAATTGTGATTAGTTTAAAGAAATGCCAATAAACCAGAGCACGTTTTTCTCCTATCCCGGAATGCTGTGTGGATTAGCCAGATCAACCATCCACCATCATACCACAATCTTGACCGTAAGACTTTAGCATGTTAGCTGTCAGATGGGCCTGACGGTTTGTGAACAGACAAATGGTAAACAGCAGTACATTCTGTCTACAACCTGGTGCACATTGTGATATAAACCTATGCTTGTTGTTGTGTGCTTATGTGTCAAGAGACTGACAGCTACTAAACTGAAATCCTGTTCTCATAAGGAGCCAAGCTTATGAGCTCATGCTAAGTCAGGTCAGGTTACTTTATTGGTACCCGTAGGTCAACTAGGTTTACAGTCAAAGAGGCAGGACACCCTTAAAACTTTGTAGACCACCACATAACATGCAACATACAAAACAGTAAAACATATAAAACAGACAGTAGAACATGGATAAAAAAAGAATAAAAAACAGTACATGATCAAAGTGCTTGTGCGTTGTGTGCAAGCAATTCTACAGTTTGTTTAACAGAGTGATTGCTGCTGGGACAAAACTGTTTTTAAATCTTGTAGTTCTACAACCAGGGACTTTTAGCCTTCGTCCAGAGGGGAGATACTGGAATTCCCTATTCAGAGGGTGTAGGCTATCTTCAAAGATGGCAGTAGCTATTCGCTGTAGTTGTTTAGCATACACGGAATGTGGGGTGCAGCTGGGACTCACCGGTCAGCTTACTTGACCATTTTACAATTTGATTTAGGTGATTCTTGTGCTTAACTGAAACACACCCGAACCATGACACTAAGTAAAAAGATATGATGGATTCAATAAAGGCATGATATAATAATGTCATCATGGTCTTGTCTATATGAAAATGGAACAATTTTCTCAAGCAGTATAGACGCTGTTGTCCTTTTTTACAGACAGCTTCACAATTCTCCTGGAAATGTAGTTTAGAGTCAATATGTGAGGAGACAATGTTGCCCAGATGTCATTCAGGTCAGTGTCCAACATAATCTCATAACCTTTTTAGGCAGAGGAATAATTCAACTCTGTGTCTCCATAGGTGATGGGAGACGTAGCAGCTGTATAATAAGACAGTGCTGCCTCATCCTGCCAAGGCCATGATGGAAGTAAACACATAACACATTTTGTCTGTGCTGAGATTATTGGGCGGCAGCAATATCTTTGTTTACCTTAAAAGTTCAGCTAGACTTAACACCTCCAGCGGGAATTTAATGCTTCTGTGTTGTTCGGGTCTGTGGGACCTGTTTTCCATGTTTACTAAAAGAAAAATCATGCTATTTATTATTTATTATAACTCAAACTCATTGGCCTTGGCTCATTTTCTGTGAAGAACATAAAATGTAATAAAAAATGATATTCCATTTTGTTGCTTTCTTGTATGGATGTGAGCCAGGTGCATGATTAATATATTTATTATTTTATTATATTATTTTTGTCAGTTTGTCAGAGTGGGAATCACATAATTTTCTGATATTAAAGACATCTCATTCACTATTTACTGACGTAAAGTCTGATAATCTACCTCCTTTCAGATCTTGCTGATACCATTCTTTGTGAGTGCGAGGTCATTTCTCCAGTCCATGTTCCAAATAAAAAACATATAAAAGACAAAGCAGTGCATCAGCTGCAAGACCTCATTTCTTTTCTGGTCACAAAGAGAAGGACGCAGAAAACAAGTTTTTGAATTAGATTTTGCCAAAGAGAAAGTATGCTAGTAACCTTCACTGCGCTCTTTGAAAATGTTCCAACTCTGAATAGGAAGAGAAAAGATCTGAGAATTGATAATAGAAAGTATTTCAATGCGGGTCGTCGACAAACACCTGATGCACATTTTAACTTTAATTGGTTCGTGCAGCGCAAACATTTTCATTTTAACACAAATGCTGTTGGATTGCTTCAGTCAGAATTTCACTAACTGTGAAGAGAAAGTCCAGCATCCATAATTCTGTTTGCACTATTGCAGATGGGAATCTGATGGAAAACTTCATCTAAGTAGAAGCTGCCAATGTCCTTAAATACTACGCACGTGGCTCGGCCGTGGCTTGGTAGCGTTCCATTTCCCCCCAACTCATTTGCTGGTTCTCCTTCTCCATAAACAACATGAAATCAAGGAGAGGGTTAACTTTTCCTGCTACAGATTTCCCACCGTGGTCAGAAAGCACAGGGGAGACACTTTGTTTCTCTCACTAGGACTCTAGAGTCGGTACTCTCTCCGAAGCTAATCTGCATCACCCTCTCACTCGCTCTACCACAGACTCCCCACGCGCACACACATGCCAGCCCTGCTATTCTCTTAAAGAGTTCGAATTACACACCAACGCACAAGTATAAACTTCAGGCTACTTACGTGGGCACCGCCGAAAGCTCTGCGTGGAGCCTCTGCAGAACCATAAACCATGCTTAAATCTCTACAATCTTATAAAACACAAATACCAATAAGCTTTTATTTTTTGTCACTCTCTTATTCTCTTTTTATTATTACCTATTAAATGTATTACTTTTCCAAGATTTTTTTTTTTGATAGCAAAGTTTCACTTCACAGCCACTTGTGTTGATGATACATGAATTCAAAAGCGGTATACCACTTTTGAATTCATGTATCAACACAAGTGCATCTTGACAGGTTTAATGAGTGGTGGATGAGTGCAAAAGACCCTGCTGCATTGTGAACAACTAAAAGGGGCTCCTGTATTCCCTTTTAGACCTGCACCACCAAAAAAACAGAGATCTAAGTTGCTTAAATGGTACGGAGTCCCAAAGGGTATGGAGCTAGATTTGTTTCTTTATTACATGCGAGAAAATAAATGATCTGAGAGGAAAAAAAAAGTTTGAGAGCAAAAGTTATCACACTGATAGCAAAAAAGCATTTTATGAGAGAAAAAAAAATATTTGAGAGAAAAAGTTTTCATACCAACAGCAAAAAATAATATTTGAGACTAAAAAAAGTTTTGAGAGAAAGTATTTTCTCATAGAACATAAAAAATATAAATTTGAAATTTTTAAAATTATTTCTGAGAAAAGAAAATCTCTCTCAAAATACTTTTTTAAACTCTCAATATATATATTTTTGCTATCAGTGTAAAAACATTTTCTTCAAAAAAAAAGTGTTTCTCTCAAAACGTTTTTCTTCTTGCTCTCAAAACCTAAGTCTTTGCTCTCGATGCAATTTCTTGCTCTCGTCAGGGATTTTGCTCTCGCTGTGAAAATAATGTCGCGGGCGGGGCCACGTTCCTATTGGCCAGTCGGGAGCGCCCGTCTTCGCTTGGGGTACGTATCTGAATCATTACACTGGCTGAGCAAGCTCAGCATCACTGAAGATTAAACATTAAATAGGCTAACCCTAAATGTAAGCTAGTTTGCCATTACTGATGCGTTTTTTCAGATTGACATGGACAAAGAATAGCACTCATATTCATGAATGTGTATTATATTATTAGCATGCTAATTGCTAGAAAAGCTAATCACTAATTAGCCATCATGCTAGGTAAACTTGCAAACTCACCTGGTTTGTACCATTTTTAAATCAAATACCAAATGAATATGTTGATTTAGATAGTTTCACTCCTTATTTAGTGAGCTAGTTTTCTACCTTTGCCCCTTTGCTAGTCGCTCAAAGCACCTGAAGAGTAACTGCTTGATCATCATATACAACCTCCTGTACAACTTTCAGCTAGTCTGCATGGAAGGTGGCAACCCTATAGCTACGAACGTTAGATAGTGATTGATATACCGTTTGAAAGTGTCCCACCTAGTTTTGTGTAAAATAGTTTTTGTATGGTTGTTGCACTACACGTTTAGCTACATTTCATGTGTAGCTTGCAAACTCAGCTACACAGGGTTTATTCTAAATATTTTTACCATCTAGCGCGGGTCTAGAGCTGACAAAGTAAATTGCAGATCTAGAACTAAGGCTGAATCTCATTTCTCATCTTACCTCTTCCCCTTCGTCTCACCCTAGCCCTTGTCCCTCGAAACAGTAAGGGCTAGGGGTGAAAAATACCCTATGAAATGAGACGCCACTTGGGTACATCATCATATATACTTAGGTCTGTTTGCAATCAATATTTCTATACACTGCATGGTGTGTTGTATATCTGTTTCAGTTATCACTGTTTTGAATGTCATTGATGTTCAGAAACACTTTTTGTTAACAAAAATGTCTTTATTTCCCAAAAAAATAAACATAACATGCAAAAACATTATAGAAAAATGTAGAGAACCATTATCAACTATTAAAACAATAACTTAGATGTCACACTAAAAAAGGCACTCAAATGTATAAAACTAAAAGACACACAAGACCACAAACAAACAAAACTACAGCTATTCTGAAATTCCAGACCATAGTGTGATGCCTGTTGGCCAGTAACCTTTCCCTCCAACCCCATTTCTTTCATTAGTGTCCTGTATCATAACCAACAACAATGTACAGGTATATGAACAGGAATGAATTCAAATGATTACTGCTCGTTTTCAGCCAGAAAGTGGATCAGCTGCTGGGTTTCCTCCGGCGTCCCTGTGTGATACAGGACGGTATATGTAAAGCATGTGTCTCCAAAGCAAGTAGTGTTATGCACTGATATCAAACTAATTTCGCTGCTAATGGAGTTTAGTTAACAATGTAGACATGCATGCAGTCAAGGCAGAGAAATGCGGGACTGTTGTGCAAATCAGCAATGTAACGTTAACGTTAACGTAGCAAGCTAGCGATTTTTAAAAACGTTTCAGTTACAAATATAGTTGCAAATATCTATGTACATGATTGTGTAGAGCACAAAACAAGACTGTCGTAATTTTTAAATCAATTCTTTAAGCCGAAAATACTTACATTTATGGGTCTCTCTGGTCGACCTGGCAGCCATTGTTCCTTGTTGCGCAATGTATCTGGATACCCCTGGCTGGCATTGCTCAGCCAGTGTAATGATTCAGTTCGACTCCCAAGACAAGACGGTGCTCACCCGACTGGCCAATAGGAACGTGGCCCCGCCCATGACATTATTTTCACAGCGAGAGCAAAATCCTGACACGAGAGCAAGAAATTGCATCGAGAGCAAAGACTTATGTTTTGAGAGCAAGAAGAAAAACGTTTTGAGAGAAACACTTTTTTTTTTGAGAAAATGTTTTCACACTGATAGCAAAAAATATATATTTGAGAGTTTAAAAAAGTATTTTGAGAGAGATTTTCTTTTCTCAGAAATAATTTTAAAAATTTCAAATTTATATTTTTTTATGTTCTATGAGAAAATACTTTCTCTCAAAACTTTTTTTAGTCTCAAATATTATTATTTTTTGCTGTTGGTATGAAAACTTTTTCTCTCAAATATTTTTTTTTCTCTCATAAAATGCTTTTTTGCTATCAGTGTGATAACTTTTGCTCTCAAACTTTTTTTTTCCTCTCAGATCATTTATTTTCTCGCATGTAATAAAGAAACAAATCTAGCTCCATAAAAGGGGACATGACTTTTTTTTTCTTCTTGTGCGCATGAGAAACTTTCTGGTGCGCACTCAATAGTATCTCATGCTCACAAGAAACCAATCTAAGGTTAGCAAAATTATTCTAACAAAGTACTGCTAATGTTATGTGGCTAAAGTTAATATTTCACATTCACACCATGAAATCTGTTAACAGTTGCCGTATCATCTTTGAGTTTGTTGATGACGCTATCAGGTACATTTCGTTGCGTTTTCAGGAAGATGAAGACCTCCTCCTCGGCAGCCATTTTGACTGCTACTCAGATTGGTTTCTCATGCGCAACAGAAAGTATCTCGTGCACACCAGAAAATCAACTTCAAAAATTTGAAGTTGGAAAAACAATTATGAATTGCAAGATATCGCAATAATATCATAATGTGACATAAGTATCGTAATAATATTGTATCGTGGGGCCTCTGGTGATTCCCACCCCTAATGGGAACAGCTACTTCTTACTAGCTTTCTACTTACTTTTTTTGTACGTGATTTATGAAACACTCCTGTGGGTCGTATTAGAAGGTAAGAATAGGAATAAACGACCTATATTTTTGGTTGGGAGGACCTCCACTTCCTCTCTATAAAGCCTCTCCCTCTCCTCGTAATTCATCTCAGACAGATGCGGTCTTATGAAGAATGGTGTGTTTGCATTTGTCGCTGCCACACGTTTAGCAGGACAAGACAAAACCCCTCAGTCTGTTTAAAGGAGATTACTGTGACTGATGACTCACAACCTGCACCCCATCGTGTCGCTGTGTGTATCAGTGTCTCCCAGTATATATCTACACGTGCCTGTGTCTCCACGTTCTGTGCACTGAGCTTCTGTGTGTATGAAAAAGTCGAACTGCATATGCAGCTGTGCGAGTCCCTGCTAATGTGAATGTATGTGCCCACTTTTCCCCGACGGTTTTGATTGTTATCTACGCTTGCACGACAGACCAAAGCCATCACTTCGATCGCTCTGTCCCCGCATGACTTCATTTGTGACAGTTTGTAGGGAACAGTTCTACAGTGCAAGCTCCTAGTTTGCTGTCAAGGACATGATTTTGCTGACAGGTTGATGCTTGTGAACAATTGTCAGAATACTGTTCTTACACAGTATGTAGTCAGATGACAATGGTGCAAAACTTGCAGACAGTTTTATAGATATTTTGTCATGTCTTTTCTTTCTATGATACTTTAGAAAAATACCTTGTCACAGATATTTTTCAAGTAAATCTAACTGCATGGCTATACCAACAAAAAGTAAGTAATATTTTGAATTACCCATACTGTAATGGAGAATTAATGACTTTTATTGATATGCCACAACCATGGCCATATCTACCACTGAGGACACAGAGGTCCGGACCTCGGTGTTACTTTTTTCCAAAATGAACTGCCAAAAGTAAACTTGTACAACACCAAGATATGACTTGTTCCTCTGTCTGATCATCATCACTGTGATTGCTTGTGGGTGGTGGGTGACTGCGTAGGCGGTGAAGTGGATTATTTTGTCGGAACTGTACAATCTTTGGTCAACGCAGTGGTTTTTGGGTATAGTGTCAATTAGTCTCACATTTGAAGCTACTGTTATACAATAGTTGCTCTCCAAATGTCTTAAAATGTGCATATTTAGATCAGGGAAATAAAAACGATGTAGACCTCTGTATTGCTAAAATCCTGGATAAGGGCCTGGCCATAACTGGTATTGAGGTCTGGTTAAGTTTAGCGAGCTTAACATATGTGGTTAAGGTATGGGAAAGTGTTCCTTAAAGGTCCCATGACATGCTGCTTTTTGGATGCTTTTATATAGGCCTTAGTGGTCCCCGAAATTCAGCCTTGGTGCAGAATGACAGCCACTACGAGCCAGTCCCACAATGAGCTTTCCTTAGGATTTGCCATTTCTGTGTCTGTAGCTTTAAATGCTATTGAGGAGGAGAGGGGGGGGGGGCAAGGTGGAGGGTGGGAGTGTGGCCTTGACCAACTGCCATGCTTTGCTTGTTTGCAAGCCATGATGTCTCTCTCTTTCTCATGGGTGGGCCAAATTCTCTGGGTGGGCAAAGCAGAGAAAGGGGAGGTAACCTTTCCCCTTATGACAACATAAGGGGGAGGTTCCAGATTGGCCAATCTGACCTTTAATTTTCTGCAGAGCAGGATACCCAGGGCTCGGTTTACACAAGGGGGTAAGCTTCTCCTCGGAACGCGTACCTCTTATGGCGCCATTTTGATGCTACCAAGCCATCACCTCCAGTTAGCTTTCCATTGACTGCTATTCATTTTGGCGCCACTTTCACAGAGAATAACTTTACATCTGAAGTGTTTAAAGACTCTATTTGTCCATTGTTTATTTCTAAAGCAACACGACAATGTATAAAAGGCTCTATTACCTTGTACCTCATGTTATGACTCCGTAGCAGACGTTTTTGTAAAAATAGGCTAACGATTGTGTCATAACCACGAGACTTACTGTCGCATAGTAGAAGAATTACCGTACAGTACAGGAGAAGCTCGCAGGCAGTTTAGACTTACGTTAACTGTTTAAGTTTAATTACTAATGTTAACTAGCACTTTAGTTAGCAATAATTACAAAGTCCCATGGCATGAAAATCTCACTTTATGAGGTTTTTTAACATTAATATGCGGTCCCCTAGCCTGCCTATGGTCCCTCAGTGGCTAGAAATGGTGTAAACCCATTGACATATATAAAATGGACCAACAGATCCCGTTAATCTGGACAGAGACCAGTGAAGGATATTAGAAGCACTTTTCCGGTGATCGCTGAGCGTTACTGCGCAGCCTCCAACTGAGCTCAAAGACATAGATGTGACGTGAGCAACCTGTCCCATCTCCTAACATATGCCTATACTCTCCGTCTCTGCAAGATTGGGAATGATTGAGATTTCTCTTGGCACAGCTACCAGAAGACTTCCAGACAGGTTGCTCACGTCACATCTACGTCTTTGAGCTCAGTTGGAGGCTGCGCAGTAACGCTCAGCCATCACCGGAAAAGTGCTTCTAATATCCTTCACTGGTCTCTGTCCAGATTAACGGGATCTGTTGGTCCATTTTATATATGTCAATGGGTTTACACCATTTCTAGCCACTGAGGGACCATAGGCAGGCTAGGGGACCGCATATTAATGTTAAAAAACCTCATAAAGTGAAATTTTCATGCCATGGGACCTTGTAATAGTTAAAAGAAAAATTACATGACACCAATTCCTCAAAATTAAACAAAAAACATTGTTTGTAATTGTCCTCCAGAGCGACACATACACATTTTCCAACCCGGAGAGGATCACTCGTCAATGTCTTCCAAAAGCGTTACAAATTACAGTTACAAACAGAAACCTATTTCCGGTTGTGACAGGAAGGTTTACAAGAAAATGAGTTAGTTATGGTCAGGGAAAGATTGTAAGAGAAGCTAACGACTGTTGGTAAGAAACAGGAAGCAAACACTGTTCTACCGTGTCAAAGTCCAACATTGATTCATGTCCTCCTCTCTCTGTGGCTCTATATAATAATGTCACCCTGCTTCCCTCTTGCTGCCACTGGATAAGAGTCATAGGGCCACTGGAGGGCTTCGTCACTTAAACGTAAACATGTCATTTTTGAGCCCCTTTGCTTCTAAAGGAGGACAGTCATCATTCGCACAGGATCAGACTTTATTAACCAATTACATGGGTACAAGGATTTTATGTGGTGCAGAACAACAAAGAAAAGAAACAAGATAGCAACAAAATGGAAATGCTGTATATAAGATTAGATGAAAAAAAAGAATTTTTTTTGTTCAGTTTGTTTTTGTTGAACATGTTAAAAAATAAAAGATAAATAAGAACATGTAAAAGAAAACCAACAAAAACAAAGTCCCCAGCAAACATATCTTCCACTATTATTGTAAATAATTCAAATAAGGATTCCCATGTTCAAAAAGTATATGTATGTAAAAATACATTATACAGTTAATAAACAAATTTACCAACCACACAAAAGCAATGTATACAGCTCAGTTAACAGAAGAAGTAAGGTTCTGTGTGATGGGTCATGTGTGTGCAAAGACACCGGTAATGTTGCCATCCAGGGCAATCGGCGGCTTAGAAAAAATACATACAAATACTAATATAATACAAATACAAATACTCCAGCAGTGTTTGACTAGACTTGAAGTGTAAATACTGTAAAAGCTTCAGGTTGCATACACGGCCATGTAACGTTA
The DNA here is from genome assembly GCF_010015445.1 of Perca fluviatilis. Taxonomy (NCBI): domain Eukaryota; kingdom Metazoa; phylum Chordata; class Actinopteri; order Perciformes; family Percidae; genus Perca; species Perca fluviatilis. The sequence goes on from NC_053112.1 coordinate 11,475,531, forward strand.
GCCTGCACGGAGCCCATGACTGCTGTGTAGATTAAAATGATAGCGTATCTGTTGCGTGACTGGAGGTTAAATACCTCTGGGGATAAGTGGCAACCAGTGTTTTTCTGTCATTTCTTGTCATTTGGATGGACCGACCCTTTAAATTGGCAGCTATCAAGTAAATATGTCAGTTTTCAGCATAGTGTACAATATGTCAACTTCAAACTGTGCAGCATTTCATTATACTCAAAAATGAGCTACTTCTGAGCCAGGCACTGGGCCCTGAGCTGCTCCAGTTGCCAAAAAAGAAGAGGATGGCACTTACACTGGACGGCTTCCATGTGTGAATGTGTGCATATGTCCAACCATTTCCTCCTTCTGGTATCACTGTGAAAAAAGACTGAAGTAGCAGTTCGTAATGGATTAGTTATTGATCTTAATGGAGTGTTGTACTTCCTAAGAAATCTCCTTATCCTCTCCTCTCTGGATTGAAGCAGATTTGGGTCTGGGGGAAACGTGTGTTTCCTTCAACTTGCCTGATTAAATAAAGGTTAAAAACTTCTCCACCATCCCTTCGTCATCCACTTCCCCCTTATCCTCATCTCTCATTTCCATGAAAAGGTCAACCTTGAAAAAGAGATTCAAACCCCAGTTGGGTTAACCTGTTGGAATGACTGAGAGGCAGAATTAAAACTGATGAATTATTTCACACTACAAATCCCTCTTCTATTCCACCTTCCTCGTCATTTGCTATCCCCTTTCTGCTTCTCTCTCTCTCTCTCTCTCTCTCTCTCTCTCTCTCTCTCTCTCCTTGCGTATTTCTCTCACTCTCTTTTCCTCATTCTTTGTCTTCCTCTTGCTGCCTCCCTCCCGGCAAGGAAGTGCTGATCCCATAGAGGGCTGTTACTTCAACATACCTGCTGAGTGGAGCTGGAGGGGAGAGCTTCTGCATGGGTTTTAAAAGTAATTAAGACACAGAGGTATAGCAGACGTGTACACGCACATGCACAAGGGCACATCCTGTACGCACACACGCACAGAAAGTCACTACAATGAAGTGTTGGTGGTAACTGTGTACATTTGGATTGAATGCATTCACTGCCGCACCGAGGAATCTGCACACACATGTGCAACCATCTTTCTATACTTGTGAGCTCTGCTCTAACAAGAAATCCGAACATAGGCCTCTCATTAGTTCCAATGAAAACTGTTCAGAGTGAAGGCCGAGGATTATTTCGAGAAACCAGGACATTGTTTCAGAAAATACAAATTGCCGTTAATTCTGTTAAGTCATTTTGCAATGCTGTGAGCGAAGTCCGAGACAGATACCTCACAAAGTATGCCAGTATCAGACTACATTCTATTTTTATCTTTGGAGATCAACATTGTGTCGTTGGACTATGACCAATCCTAGCTTGCTTTCGTTCACAGCTTTTATGACATACATCGGAGCGGAGGAGACGGGGACTAACTTCACTGTTCTACCAGAGAGCTCCAACATCGTTCCTATTTAGATTTGTCATGTCATGTTCGTGCACTGAGGGTGCTCTGTGCTCCAATGGGTCAACGTCACGGAGCACAACGTAGAAGTTATCCAACTTGGTGAGAGAAGGGGAAACAATTCCAACATGCATTGTCGTCAGTCATTCCGTTTGCTGCAATAGTCACCTTCCACTGTCTACACACACACACACACACACACACACACACACACACACACACACACACACACACACACACACAGAACAAAACAAGCATTTGTCACATCTGACAGGCATTTCTGTTTTTGATGCAGCATGCGTATTGGCACACAGGCCATTATCAGGAGATGTTGTGTAAATCAAGTAGTAACCCATAAACAGCCCTTGGGAGCAGTGAAGACCGGCCAAGGTATGCCTTTCCAAAAATGCTGTCACCATTACAGTCTAAAACTCAATTGGTCCTCACAAAGATAGAAGTAAAAGAACACACACACATAGAGTAGGATGAAGAAGGCCCTGCCTGCAGTATGTTCTTTTATGACTCACACAGTCTTTTACATGTTATTGAGGAAAAAAGCCTTGGGCATGCCTCTGGGTTGAGTTTATGAGAACACAACCAAGCATGGCTGAGCCTCATTCAGAGAAATAGCAGGAACATCAGACTGTAATAGACCCCAACTGGGGCCATGCTAATCTAACAAGCCCAAACAACATCCAAATTTTCATTATAAGTGAACAAGCAGCTGGAGAACTGCAGCCCAGCACTAGTTAGGGCTTTGCCTCAAGAGCTCAGACCTTGCATTCTTTACTCAAACAGTGTAAAGACAGCCTCATTAACCCCCTGCTCTCTCGGCTCATTTGTATATAACCTCTATGTACATAACTTGCTGTGCTAAACATTCATGCTTGCCTCTGGAGGCTGCTGAAAGTTGTTCTTGGAAATTTAAGAAATCACTGGCTGGAGTAAATGAGGCAGGTTAAGTTCCAGCGTGTAAGTCAATTACGTAAATTGGACATCGGTGCCAAAATTGGTGATGTTTAATAGTCCATCCAAGGACTTAAAGCATCAGTTCATCGGGACCTTTTTTTCAGTAGACTCTAGTTCCAATGAAAATATTCCACAGCGAGATTTGTAGACCTTCCACAGGACTGGGCAATGGTTTCAGGAGAAATGTTCAGTTGATGATGCAGCTGGACCTAAAACTTTATGGTCTCAAACGCTGTGTTTTTGTTTGTTTTATTTGGATCCCCATTAGCTTCGGCATAAGCTAAAAGCTATTCATCTTGTGTTCATATCATGTGACAATACAATTTACAACATCACATTACAGACCATACGCACAAAGACATTATTTCACATTACACAAAATTTGAAAATACAAATAATATTTTACAGTTAACACAATTAAAAAAAAAAAAAAAAAAACTTATATAACAATTTGTATTGGTAAAATCCACCAGGTTTTCACAGATACACAGCAAGTGGATGAAAGCACTCAGCAGCTGAAAACTTCCTTTCTGGTCTGCTCTCCCTGTGGGAGTTTGTCTAGTAGACAGCCAACAGATGTAACATACACTTTAAACAAAACTGGAGAGAGTTCAATGTACAGGAAACAACTAGAGAAAGAGAGACAGGAAATGTTGAGCTGGGATGGAGTAGAGAGTGGGTTGGAGAGAGAAGAAATGCAGAAAAGCAGGAATTACATTGATCAAAGTTGCTAATATATCAGTTGTAAACATCAGTGTATCACTGGGTTTTAATTTTAATACTCAATTTAATTACCACAAAGACACCATGGTGGAAAAAATTCAGAACCTTTATTTTGGAGTATTGTTAGAGGAGGGGTTTCTTCAAAAAGAACCTGTAATATTTTGGATTCATGCTGCAACAATGTACTTACTGTCATTAATTGTAATCAGCATGTATGTGTTTGTTTTCATAAAAAAGAGCAATGCACCGTTTAAAAGCAATGACCGATGACCACCCATTCATGTGATCGCAACAGAAACAAAAGAGACGGGTGACAATGCAAAATTAAGAAAGCCAGGGACACATTTTTAGAGACACAAAAAAATAAAGTATACGCAAGCATGGAAACTAACAGGAGACCAACAGAAAGACATGAAATAAATGAACCTGAGAGAATCAGAAAGAGACATGTGAAGAGAGGGAATATACTGTATGCACAGGATTTGTAGGAACCGTGCAGCCGCTTCATGAAAGCTTGAAAGGAAGAGAGAGAAGAGACAGGAGTGAGGAAAATGGATTTGAAGGAACAGTGCAGCAGCTTTGAAGGTAGAGCAGGCAGGCAGGCTGGTTGGCAGGCTGGGACGCAAAGATAGCACTATTAGGCATACTTCTTAATTCTCAGTGACTGACTAGCCGACTGACTGGCTTGTTATGTATTTGATTGGCTGGCTGTTGGCCCTGCTGACGGACTGGATTGATTGTCTGGCTGGCAAACTGGGAGGCTGTCTTTCTGTCTGTCTGACTGACTGGTGACAGATTTCCTAGATGGTCTGTTGGATTTCTGAATCACCAGCTTGGGTGTCATGTTGCTTCGCACTTCCCTCTCTCTGCTGTCTGTTTTTTTTGCCTCCTGTCTATCTATCTGTCTGTCTTTTATTCTCACTCAGTAGAAAGGTTCATGACCTGGTCTCCAGGGTAGCTGTGCTACTCTTGTCTTCATTGTTGTTGCTTTTCTTCAACTCTTGCAGCTCAGACTGGGCAGACACAGAATTTTAAGCCGCCCTTACCCTAACTTCAATCTAAGCCCAATTCTAGCCTTAACCTTAAAACCACATATTTATGATACTTAAGACTCATGGTTAAATGGTCTGGTCCCCAAATAGTTAACCTTTAAGGGATTCAATGTGTATCCTGGGAGTCCACACATTTCCCTCACAGTTACAGTACTGAAAGTATTTTTGGCAATCAAAATAATACCTTAATAGCAAAATCTGCAATTCCTCCATATGTATATATATATTCTTTTTTTTACACAAGTTAATTTAGTCACTTTTGTCCATTTGTTTCAGCTTTTACTTCATTTTAAACTCTCTCTGGAAACCTAATGAAGTTTTTCCTATTTTCTGTCAGATTGTGCTATCAGTCAAGCCCAATAGCTGTGTCATGAATGGAACCGGTGGATAGTGTTAATATGGATAAGAAAAGTAAGGTGGCAGTGAGCAAGCATGTGAGGAAGTCAAACTATATATATATATATATATATATATATATATATATATATATATATATATCTTTCTGCAAAGGTATTAGAGTACAGGTGACAGTCACTCTGTTCCACTGCTTTATTTCACCTTGCTTCATGAATCTTAGCTGAAATAATTCACCCTTGGGCTGAAAATGGAGCATCCAATTATATGGATGTTTAATGCAAAAAAAATGAGTGATTCTTTAATTATTTGGAAGGTAATTGTGGCTCATAAATACCTGACCAATCATGCTTAAGGAAAACTTAAATGTTTAGTTTAAGAGGTCCCATGATGGATTATAAGTTTTGTAAATATATTCATGGTTCCGGCAGATGTATCCTAATGACTTAAGCAAAGTCTAGTTTGTGGTTTTAAGTGAAATGTCTAAACAACTTTTGAATGGATGGCCATCAAATCTGGTACATACATTCACCTTTTGAGGATTTTAGTATTCATTTCTAAAGATGATATTATAGTTTATGTGCGAGCGGGCGTGTCTATTCCACCATGGAGCCTATCATCAATTGCAAATATAAAGTGTTTTGATTGTAAAGGCTCTCATTACCCATGCAAACTGACTCCCTGTCGTATCTCTGGTTGAATCAACAATTGATAGAATGGGGAAAAACACATTTAGTCATTACAAATTACTGATTATTATTTTCAACCTAAATCTGAGATCTGTATTTTCCAATGAGGACAAACACCAGGAAACCAGGGGCCCTTATCCCCTATCGGGCTTACTTTGGGAACTTTCCATTTGTTTCTGTGACTTGACATCATTAGTGTTGTTTGTCAGATGCAAAGCTTTAATTAAAGCCGAGCTATCAGGAACATTAATTAAACACAAAGAGAGCCTGGTTTGGAAAAAAAAAAAAAAAAAAAAAAAGCCTTTCCTTTTTTTTTTTTTTAAAAAAAAAAAAGGGGAAAAAGAGGAGGGGGGGGGGAACAAAAGAGGTGTCAGGTTGTGTTTTGGCGATGAAGCATATTAATTTGTGTTTCTAGTTGAAAGGCAGCAGAGATAAGCAGGCTTAAAACAATGTCGGCAGAGTAAAGAAAGGGACAGTAAAGAGGAGAAAGAAGTAAACGGATGAAAATAAATACAGACAGAGATGGAGACAGGAGACTGACCCAGATGGACTGGAAGAGTGTGGTCTGGATCATTACAGCATTATATTTATATAAAAAAAAATATTGTGCTGGTCTAAGCTGTAAAAACTTTAGCTTTGAAATGAGTCTTGACTGACTCGTCTTTTATGTTTGCAGAGCACAGTATACACGGTACCATGTCAGGGCAGCCGTCATTTCATATCAGATATGCTGTAAATATGAGCTGCCGACGGGGGAAAAACAGCCTGACGGTAATCACAAGAACGACACAGTATTTTTTTTGTGGACTCCAAAATCTTAAATTGCTAATGTGTGCCAGAGACTGTGTACATTCCCTTAAACCCTAGTACGAAAAAAAGATGGTGAGGATTGTATCACTACACGATGACACTAGGCTTGGAGTCGTCTTCAAAGTGTGGGAAGAGAAGGAATTTAGAAATAGGATGAAAAAAGAACGAGTGTGATCAATGTCCAAATCGTTATTTGATATATAATTCAGTTTGCTTGCTTCTTTTCATCACAACGTGCCGTGAACTAATGCTCACATACACACACGTACAGACACACACACGCTCACATACACACACACGACTCTACGCAGCAGTTAAATCAGTGGAATAAATCTGCTTCAAAGCGGAGTACATAAAAAATGATTAATGAATGACTTTCATAATTATCAAGGTGGAAAGGGGTTACTTTAGCTGTTGTTCCACTGAGCTGAAGCTGTGATTGCTTTTTTTTTGTAAGTGTGGGTGTTGTGGGCTGACGCACATACGGAAGACAACGGTGCTGGGTCAAAGGCAAATTGAAGGCCTGTGGTGGAGGAATTGAATTGCCAATATCAATTTCATGGAACAATTTGAAGAATGGACTGAGAGCTGCTGGGGGTGTGGTGCGGCAGAAATGAGAAGTGACTTGAAGGCTAACTGAGGTGCATGTCAGGGCAGTGGATGAGAAGGAAGGCATGGAGGAGGACAGGCTATTAGGGATGGACCAGTTTAACAGATGTATCCAAAGTTGGCTTCCATTACTCCTGAGTAGATTGGGTTGAACCTATTCTATATCAACAACATTCCACTTCCAGGATTGCTCCGGTGCTGCCGGAAATTCCACCGGATGTCCCTCTTTTTGGCTGGATGTACGTTACCTTCCGTTTTCTTTGTGTTGGAATTTTGAACTCCGGTGGATTTCTGAGGACTATGGTTAACTGCTCCTCAGATCTCTGCAGGGTAAATCCAGACAGCTAGCTAGACTATCTGTCCAATCTGAATTTTCTGTTGCACGACTAAAACAACTTTTGAACGTTCCACAAAAACAAGTTCCTTCCCAAGGCTATTTTGCAGAGGCACCGTGGCTCTGTTCGGCGCTAAGTGACGACTGTGATTGGTTTTAAAAAATGCCAATAAACCAGAGCACGTTTTTCTCCCATCCCGGAATGCTGTGTGGTTGAACCATGTCATTGCTTCATTTCTTGCAGCAGGTTATGTTTTTTTAATCTGTCTGAGACAACCTATAAAGCAGAGAGGGAAATGTATTTGGAATTGAGATGGAGTACTCAAGAAGAATCTGTTCCCCAGTTGTTGTTCTTACTATCAATTCCCTGTCATTCATGTCGTGGCCAGATAACTTTTCCCTGGGGAAGGAATCAAAACTTTGAAAACAAATTAAAAGAGTCAGAGCTGTGGTGATGAGATACATACTATTTTATGCTGGATTAGAGCCTAATCCACAGTTAATCCCCTGAGAAAGGTAAATAGCTAAATGTCAGCTAGTATCCTGTTAAAACATGCAAATTACAACAGCCCTGCTCTGTTTTCCACTTAGCCCATCTTCCCGTTTTCACCCTTATATAACTGCAGCTATTACATTTTTATTGTTTCATTATGTACGTCAAAGTTGAAATAATAGAACCGCAGCTGCAAGCTGGCGAACCTTGTAAACAATGACAAACCCAAAGAAAAGCGGTGTTGCTTTCATAGTCTTGGCAATTTCCATTTTTATTGGTGCATCATATGCTAATGTTTGAACAGAAGAGCTGCAATTTGTTCTCATATGAGGCTGTTATTTTCATGAAAATGACTAATTACAGAACATAAAAACCCTGGTTTAAATTAAAAAGTCAAAATATATTTCTCTGGGCTTTATTAAGACTTATTGAAATAATCATGGCAGGTAACGGATTTATTACTCTGGTGCTTTACCTTGAAGGGATTGGGTAGCATGGGTATTAGATTCATATACCTTTTTATTTTACACAGTGCTTTTAGAAATGAGACCTAAACTTAATTAATTCAAAACCATTTGGGGATATGTGAACTGTATTACAATGTTCTGCATAGTCTCAATCATTTTGTCATTATCACTAATAATGTTAATATTCTGCCCCCCCCCTCCCACCCTCTCTTTCTCTCTCTCTCCCTCCTTCCCTCTCTCTCTCTCTCTCTCTGTCTGTTATATAGGCCTTCTGCCTTTCTCTGAGAGGGAGTATTTCCTCATCTGTGTTGTCGAGACATACGGTTGTCAGGGGCTATGAGTAGCTGCTGGGGTGACAGTCTCCAAAACCCTTTGACGTGGAACACCTAAGATGGGGACAGGACTTGCTGCCATGCTGCAAGCTCAGCTCTAATCACCGTGAAGACGCCCTTCCGTTCACCTTTCTCTCTACGTAGATTTAACCCGCTTGCCCCTGACCTGCAGTCCTTTTTAATTTGAAACTGCTGTACGCTGCCTCTCCGCCTTCAACTCCAATTTTTTGCCCCTCCTTTCTCAAACACTCCTAATCCAAACCATGGCCAGCAGACTCTGTTTGTCCTCCATGTTTCTCTCCCTCCTGCTCCCTGCACTGTTCCTCCTCCACCTGCCTGGCATGGTGAAAGGGGACTGCTGGCTGATAGAGGGGGACAAAGGCTATGTTTGGCTGGCTATCTGCAGTCAGAACCAGCCTCCATACGAGACCATCCCCCAACACATCAACAGCACGGTCAGTATGAACTTATTTATCTGTAGGCCTTTCATACCGTGGTAGAAACTCGGGGTGTAGATCACAAATGTTATCACGATACAATATTATATTGATTCTTTGGACAATGATACAATATGTACGGATATCACAAACTCTGCCACGTTACAATTTCAATTTGATTCGATTCAGGGGCCTGCGACCGATACGGGACAATACATAAGCACATTTAACATAGTCATCAGTTACATTTATATATATTTACAAAAAAACACCTAAAATATGATTTGACAATTTCATTACTAAGCTCTTCCAGACATTTAAATTAAAAACAAACTACATGTTTTAATGCAACATAATGATTATATAAGTGGGAATTGCAAAATAAAGGTGCATTGTAAAGATGTATCGATACTTTCGATAATATCGATAATATTGAATCGGTGAGGATTGAATTGATATATCGAGCCATATCAATGTATCGTTACACCCCTAGTAGAAACCCCTAGTATGTATGTTATAGTTTAACACATAGCCTTTGCATGAATTGTTGTACTCTAAGCATTGTGCCATGAGCCTAATAGTTTTTTTCACAGGTGCAGCTGTATCTGCAAGAATGTAGTAAACAGTGTCATTGAGTTATTAACAGCTTGGGGACCATCTTCTGTAATAACAAGATGAGCTATAGGACCAGTTCTTTTTAGCAAACTTAAACCCCTTAAAGTTCTTTCCACCATTGTGCTGCAATAACCGACCTGGAGCCCAGCCACCTCTATTAAACCGTATGGCTTCATGCACTCTGAGCTATGATGGTGTCAGCTTAAAAGCACATGGCATTCTTACACTGTAAACCCGAATAAGTTACCAGAACTCAAAAAAAGTGAGGCAATCAGTTGCCTAAGTTTTTTTAAGTTGATTAACTTAAAAGTCAAAATTTTCCGAACTTAAAAGGTTGGTTTAATTGCTACTTGTACCTTTTGATAACAGTTAAATTAAAAGTGCTCATTTAGCTCAACTCAAATATTTGCAGTTTATATGACTTACAGTTTTGAGTTTTCAAACCACAGGAATAAGTTCACATAACTTAAAAAAATAAGTACACAACCACACAATTTTTATGTTAATAAAACTCAATGTTTATTAGTTTGTTTTGTCATTGTTTTAAGTACACATTAGTCAAATATGTTGAGTTTGTTTACTTAAAAACATGTGATTCAAAACTTAAAAATTTTTAGGCAACTGATTGCCTCACTTACATTAAGTTCAACTAACTTAATATATCTAAAAGTCGTAAAAGCGTTCTAACGCCCTTTTGAACAGTTACATGTTAAAATGAAATAGAAAAACATTTATAAATTAAAATAAAAAATAATTTTAAAATATACTTATATACTTTAATTGTATATTAAATAAATAAATAAATTTGAGAGATTTTTAAGAAGAAAAACTCAAAATTCTCTGATCCTATCCTTCCAAATGTGTTCCTGGTCACTTAAACGAACACGCCGACTTAATGGGACTTTGTCTTATTCACCGTATCCTCCAGAGTTAGAGAAGTCCATAAATACCCTTCTCATCTCAGTGTGTGTCGTAACTCTGTCTGGCGCACCCACTGCTAGCCTAGCACATGTTGTACAAATCACAACATGTAAATAGGAAAATGTTATTTTGTCACTTATTAGGAGCATAGATGGAGCCAGATACCTCCAGGATCTGTGCTAAGCTAGGCATGGGCGTCAGACAGAGATACACCACGCACAGAGATGAGAAGCGTTGTATGGACTTATCTAACTCTGGGGGATACTGTGAATAAATCCCAATAAGTACCGTATTTTCCGTGGTCTATAAGCGCACTTTTTTCCCTACTTCGGCTGGTCCTGTGACTTGTGCGACTTGTATATCAAAATATATATAATTTAACATGTTTTTAAATGTTAATTCATACTGAACACATTACCATCTACAGCCGCAAGAGGGTGCTCTATGCTTGTGACAACTAGAATGCTGCTCCTAAAGACAACTGAGAAAGAGAAAAGAGATAAACTGCAGGTAGTAAAATATGCAGCCGAAAACGGTAATCGAGCAGCAGAAAGAAAGTTTGAAACCAGGGAGAAACTTGTGAGGGACTGGCGAAAAGGTGACTCTTATGCAATGAAGATATCAAAGAAAGCTAATCGGCTAATCGCGGGCTGAAAGCAAGATGGCCAGAGCTGGAGGAACGAGTCACACATGGGTGCTTGAACAACGTGCTGCTGGGAGAGGCTTGTCAACGGTGCAGTTAGCTCGCTACGTCGCCACGCCCTGGTAGTTGTTCTGTGTGCTATTGTATAGTTTAATAACTGTTAATGTGTTACGTTAACATACCGGACACCCACCGTATTCAGCCTGTTGTTCAGGGTGCTATTGTGTAGTTTTGGATTTTGTGAAATACATTTCTAAATAAATGCAACTTATAGTCCGGTGTGATTTATATATGTTTTTTTCCTCTTCATGACGCATTTTTTGACTGATGCGACTTATGCTCCGGAGCGACTTATAGTCACATTTCTGATATTGACCAGACAACTAATCAGATAGTCAGGAAAATAATCGGAGTAATCAAAAACAATAATACCAAAATGAAATTATCGTTCGTTACAGCTATAAAAGAAAAAACACTGCTTTTGGCTTCCTTGCTAATTCCTGAGTAAGGCGACAGGGCAGCAATTTGGATGAAATTTCAAATATTCTATAGAGTTTAAGAACATTTTCACTTAAAACTCTAAAATGTAAATGTTTTACAAACCATATAAAATGCACAGTGAAATGTGAGTCATCTTGCGCAGCCCACAATGGTTAAGAAAAACATTAAAACATACAAAACATTAGCGTTACTTTTGCATTATATTAATGAGAACAAAGGCATATTGTGTAGTTTGGGCCTATTGGCTGAACACCTGCAGTAGTGAAGTAACTTTTTGAGGCATTATTTAGACAAAAGGAGATAACTTTGAACTAGCCTTTTATAATGCTTTACCCTGCAGCCTTTTTTTCAGATGAGTTTCTACATCATTAATTCATTCTTGAGGGTCTGCAACCTCAGGGATAGTTTACCACTTTCTAGACCAAGTTAAATCTTTAGAGTGAATTCAAAAGTGTTGGTCAGTGCTTTGGGATAGCTGAGGTGCAGTGCATAGATCACTCCACAGATTACCAGGAAGGCATCGCCAAGTCTGGGAAGGCTGACCACGGCATCACTTTCAATGACGACAGTGATTCTCACAGGGTGGTAGTGAACTGGACTTGCGTCATGGTCACCGATGAAAGTAATGAGGCCCACTGCAACACCATCAAGCTCTGGCTCATCAGACTCATCCTGAATGAATGAAAAAAGAGATACTAATCACAAACTAACACATGGAACAGAACAGATGAAATAATTTGTCTTTCCTTTACCAAGTCCCATTGAAATCCAATACCACTTTTACAAAAGAGATCTGGGTCTCATTGTAAGAGTTGAAAAACATAAGATCCATGTTCTGCACACATGAATCAGCCAAAATACCAGAGAATCTAAGTGCTGACTGAAACCAAGGACATTTACAAGAAAATGTTTTACTGAACATTGAATAAAATGTTAGTATTTACGGGTTAGATAATACACAGCAGAATCTGTTAGTGACTTAAGGAGACTCACTGTGCAGGTTCTTAAACATCCAGAGACGTCCTCGCGCAGATACACAGGAAGGACGTGGAGAACAGTAGTGCGCTTGGTGTGTATGTCATGGATTTCCTATTCAGATAAAAACAGAATTGAAAAATCTATTTACCTGTTCATCGTGGATTTTTAAAATTTCAGCCAGAGCATCTGCCGTCTTCCCAGTTTTTGATGCCTTCCGTCTGAATAAGGTCATCAGTCGAGGAAGATAGCGGTCAAGCTCAGCATAGCACGTGTTGGGCAGGTTCTGATTTGTAATCCGCTGGAACTCTGCATACAACTACATAGAAATAACAGCCAGAGGAGAATACAGCAACAACACTTATTAAAAAAAACAGTTCAATTTGAAGAATCTTGCACACATTCATAAAGCAAAAATATCAGCCAAATGAGTAAGAATCACAATTTTCACTTTAAAAGAGAGAGCTGATCCATATTACCTCAGACTCTATTTTGAGAGCAGGCCAGAGGTCCATGAGGTCGTTCACTGGTGGGCAGGACATCACTATGGTCTGTCGGCATAGGGGAAATGTGGTCTCCATCATCTTTCTAATGAGGGGCAGTTTCTTCTCAGTCTTCTTCAACAATTTTTGCAAGCAAATACAAAGTTAAGTAAAATATGATTAGTAGTATTCGTGAACAGAACACATTCATTAATTGTTGACTTAAATACAGCAAAACACTTTATTTTGATCAAACAGGCAAGTACAAAAAACAATGATGTGTGTATGTGGGAGTGCGTATGATTTGGGGTTACCACACTAAAACCTTGTCTGAGAAAAAAAAACAATTCAAGTTATTGGTATTTAGAGGGCGGGGGGGGGGTGATAGAAGAATTCACATTCATTGGATTACCTGGTATCGTTATCACATCTCCAGTTATCTTCCTTAACTTCTTGGGAAACTGGAACAGCAAGATGCAAAGGCATAAACTGATCTGAAACTGAACAATTAAAAGATTCAAAGAGTGTCAAATTATAAATACTTCCATTTATAAATGTTCCCTGTTAATGATCTTTTCATTTAATCCCCATAAGTGTCAAGTTACTAAAGCCATCAAGCAAAATTAACATTACTGTAAAGAAAAGCAGCCACACTTGAACCTTAGTGCATGGTTAATCAACAATAATACCATTTCTACAAACCAAAGCTTTACTGTTAAGGGGTTTTTACTTTATTCATCTTTGTCATAAAAAGCAGCTTGTCTCCAGCAGGGTCGTTTGTTTTAAAACCGAGGCAACACAGTAGGCGGGCACGGGCAGTTGACTCGTTCTGTTAACAGCAATCTCCGTGTCTCAGACAGTCTGCTCACACAGAATTTAAAACCAGCGTCCCTAGAAGCTACACAGAGCGCGGACTTGCAGTGTAGGAACTCAGTTTGAGGCGTTCATGCTTTTTGTGCACTATTGAAAGTTTCCAGCAACAAAAACTAACTATCGCATGCGAAGTGTCTGTTAGTGCTTCTACTAACAACTAATTTTCTAACACCACCTTTAAAGCGGGGAATGCAGCGTGTGATTACTAGATTCATCCGTCGTCAAATTCTTCAGGGAGTCGGTTAGTGGTAGCTAGGTCGCTAGTTGTGCTGCTGGAGTGCGAACGTCAAAGTCCTTCTAAATAGTCTCTGGTAACGTTATTGGTTGCGCTAAGTGGCTAGCTAGCTCTTTAGCAGCTAACCTATATCTGACAAGTTGCCAATCCCTACAAGACTCCCGTGATAAGCCAGTGAAGGGCGGGGGCGTTGGCAAGGTACGCGCTCTGAGACAAACACATACAAAATTAATAAAAGAAGTAAAAGCGAATGAATATTAACATTCAAAACTTACAGTAAGTCCAGTGAGCCTGATTGATGCCTGCGCGGGTAGTTTCTGCAACCCTACTGTCTGCTGCTTCCCTGCTGGGCGCGTTGTTCAAACTTTTCTTCTTTTGTGTTTTCCCAAAGAGCGGTAAGGAATCAGTGTAGTGTGCAAATTAGCGCCACCTTCTTTCGCGCAGGTTGAATCAGAGATTAACTCGCCATACAAAATTATCCCTGCAGCTGCTTAAAAAAAAAAAAAATATTGCAATTTATTTATTATATTGTAATTACTTATATTAGATTTATTTATTATTTAATACTATATAAATTCAGTTTATTTTTAAATCCTCCCTATTTTAAACAATAGAAATAACAGGACTTTATCTTTCTTAGTATGTTATTACTCAATTCTATTACATTGTACTTAAGTTATGTTTTTAAGTTATGCTTACTTATACACAAAATACTTCCATTTAATAAAAAAATATTAGTTAACAATACTCAAAAAGGAAGAACATGTTACACCAACTTGACAAAATTAAGTTAGTAGAACTTGTTCTAAAACTTTGAGTATACACTACTTAATCTATTTAATTACTTTGAACGTTCGGGTTTACAGTGTAACAACAATTAATAATAATGTCTTTTGCTGCAAGTAAAATCTCATCTTGTGGTCAGTCAGTATGTTTGTGGTTTATTGTGTGATTCTGATGGTTTTGATAATATGTTGATTGCGGTGACAACTATGACAGTGATGGTAATACAGTATTCATAATGTAATTTAATAATTTTTAAATTCAGGTTTAGATTGCATGTTGCATTTTCCTAATCAAGTGCAAGGTTATATTCATCTGTCCAATGATAGTGACCATGGCAGCAATAATATTTCAATTGTTATGTGGCTGTGATGATATTGTTAAAGCAAATAGTTGCTAAATAGGTTACATTGGTGACGTAGAAGAGATACATAAACCAATTGTTTTGTGTTGCTCTTGTTTGTGGAATTTGGCTACCTAACTACTACAAAATCTCAAGAGCAACTCAGAGGGGATCCCTCTCCCAGGACAGACATATATCATGTGTAAAGAATAGAACAACATAATAGAATTACAATAAAGACTATGAATGTGGACATATATGAAAAAGATGGATCATGGATGATGTCAAGCCGCTTCTGTGTCACCAAACAGCTAGATCCTGAGACACACAACCTCCTCTTCACCCTGTAACCTGGAAATAGGACAGGCTACACATACTGTACACATCCAAGAAGCAAAACTGAAGCACAGATACGAGAATTAAACAAATACACAGGGGGGATAGAGAGAAACAAGTTCCAGATCCAACATGTGGAATGAGGAACCAACAGCCAGGAGAGAGAGAGAGGTCCCAGGATGGCCGATGGTCCAGCACAGAGAAGCCTGAGTAGAGAGAGAGAGAGAGAGAGAGAGAGAGAGAGAGAGAGAGAGAGAAGACAGTGCTTAGGACACAAGCAACAGAGGGACATTTTAAAATATACTAAGTGTTTCAGGTATTTCAATTACCATCTGCAATTTGCTGCATAACTGATTAAAACCGAAAAAAATTACCGTTGGGTGCTTTAATATTAACAAGCAACTACATTCCATTTCTAGCATCAACATTTACCACTGCTAGATATCTCAGGCTGGATGCTCAGCTGCTTGCAAACAGGCTGTGATTAACTGAACAAATTTTGACCAGATGTATAACTGGGAAAATTACTCATTAGACAGCAAACTTGTATGTTTGGAGGTGTAATATGCTCTTGGCAGCTATTTTTGGCAAAGCGTTTAGGTTCTCCTCTATGGCTGCCAGAGGGTACAACACATCAACTGAAAGTCATCCACTCTCTTGTCTCCCGTAGGTTCATGACCTGAGGCTGAATGAGAACAAACTTAAGGCTGTGCTATTTACCTCCATGTACCGCTTCACAAACCTTACTGACCTCAATCTTACCAAGAACGAGATCAGTTACATCGAGGATGGGGCCTTTGCTGGACAGGCCAACCTACAGGTCTGCAGCCAAGAACACAACTCTTTGCATGTATTTGTTTATCTTTAATTTAAAATCATAAAAATATTCTTAATGCTCATACATTTCTACAAATATAATAAAATAATAAATTGCATTCCTTAAAAACACCTCCCACCAAATGATTAGCAATTAGATTTGTTGTCATGTTTATTAAAAATGTCAAGGGGCTATACTCTCTTTTTCTGTCTCAGGTTCTTCAGCTGGGCTACAACAAGCTGACAAACCTGACTGAGGGCATGTTGAGAGGTCTGGGCCGAATGCAGTGCCTCTTTTTGCAACACAACCTTATTGAGGTCATTGCCAACAATGCCTTCTGGGAGTGCCCCAGCCTCAGCAGCCTGGACTTATCTTCCAATAAGTTGGCCCGTCTTGACCCATCTACCTTCACTGTCCTCAACAGGCTGCTGGTGTGTGAACTAGCAGGAAACCCGTTCCACTGTGGCTGTGAGCTCTACAGCTTCCTCACTTGGCTGGAGGTGTTTAACAATGTAACCCACACCTATGACCGTCTCCAGTGCGAAACCCCTCTGGAAATGACTGGTTATCCACTTCTGAGCCCGCAGCCCGGAAACGGAAAAAATGCCCGTTATGCTCTTTTATCAATGTGTCGCGATGGTGTGATAATTCCAGGGATGACCTCCCAGACACCGGATCAAGAAGGCTCAGGTATGGGTTTGGACAACCCAGACCAAGGTCTGTACCACCAACCAACCATATCGTCCACTGCAGACCCTACCTATAACCATCAGATTTCCATCAAGCTTCAAACTGTCTCCCTCTACACCGCTTCTCTAATGGTGCAGATCCCACGACCATACAGTAAGATGTACATCCTCTCCAAGTACAACCACACGTTTGTTGAAGACATCAAGCCCCTTAAAAACAAAAAGGAGGTACTTACTTTGGACAAACTGAAACCTCACACAAATTACACTTATTGTGTGCTTTCTGCAAGCAAAACTCAGCGCAACAACCACACCTGTCTGACCTTTTCCACACGTGCTATTGGGTCAGAGGACCAGCGAACCGATCCATCCACAACTACCCACTACATCATGACCATCTTGGGATGTCTGTTTGGCATGGTCATTGTGCTTGGATTAGTCTATTACTGTCTCAGACGACGACGCATCCAGGAAGAGAAGAAGAAAGCTATAAGTGTGAAGAAAACTATTTTGGAGATGAGGTACTAGACATTTTTTTATGTTACTGGAAATCTTAAGGGCCACATTATAACCCATTTTCATGACAATGAATTGTTGAAGAGCCAATATAGAGATAGTGACTGCATCTGACATGTTTAGCCACAACAGAAATGAACACTGCTGTGTGTCCCTTGGGTAAAATTGATTTGTTTGGAACAAGTTCTGCTAAAGGCATCAGTTCATTAGTTGTTTTGATTCGAAGCCCTGGAAAGTCTCATTTATTCTAACTACAAACATTTTCCCCAACCATACTTTGTTGAGGCTTTGGGCCTTGTTATTTTTCATAGTTTCTTTAATTAAAACAGCAATACTCTGTCACCCCATGGCATCACTGAGAGGACATATTAAATCAAATGAACTTTAAAAAAACTTATTAGGTACAACTGCATTTTGCAATCATGCTGTTAGTATAATGTGCATGATGTACACAATATGAGATCAGATAATGAAACTATATGTATTTTCTGTGTTAAAGTGAATCTGTTATTCTTCAGGTATGGCCCAGAGGCGGCTGCGGCAGTAGCCAATGACCCCGGTGCCATGCAGCGTCTCCAGGAGCAGGCTCACCACCAGCACCACCATTCAGGAGGAGCAGGAGGCAAGCTGCCCCCGTCTGCCTCCTCTAGCACAGGCATGCTCCATGGCTCAGCCAACACCAGTTCTTCTCGCCTCTCCACCCTGCCGCAAGTGGAAAAAATGGCCACTGCCTTCTCTGAGGCAATGGGCGGCAAGGGCAACTACATGGATGTGAGGACGGTGGGAATGGCAGGGGAAGGCAGAGAGGGAGGGGTGGGAGCTGGAGGAGCAGTGATAGCAGGGGAGGTAGTTGTGGATAGGCGAGGCGGGGCTGAAAATGGGATAGAGGCTGGGGAGGATTCGGATGACGATGGCCGTGGCTCAGCGTCAGAGATCTCCACCATTGCCAAGGAGGTGGACAAGGTGAACCAGATCATCAACAACTGCATTGATGCTCTGAAGCTGGATGCCTCTGCTAATGTTGTAACCACGGCTGACAATGGCAACTCTGTTTCCTCCTCCCAGCCACCAACTTGCATTGCGTCCCTCCCCCGCAACCTCCTGCCCCTCTCTCCAGGCCACCCTGGAGATCAGATCATGGCCTCCTCTCCAAAGGTGCATCTAAAGTCTCACCCCCAGCCTCATCCTCAGCCCCATCCTCAGCCACATCCTCAGCCACATCCTCATCCTCAGCTACATCAGCCGCCTCACCCCCCTTCTATGGCTCCAGTGCCCCTGGTCATGCCCCTGTCTGAGCGGCCAGGCATCAGTGGTGGGGGGTTCCTCTCCCCTCCTTACCGTGACCCACCCCCAGCCAATGCAGTGCGGCCCCTTCAGAGGCAGTTGAGCGCTGACACTGCTGTAGTGAAGAACCGTTGTGGTGTCCCCGCTGTGGGATCTGTCAAGAGCAACAGAGTGTTCAGTGTGGATATCCCTGAGCAGCGCAGCGATCCTCCCAAGTACCCAACAGAAAAAGGCAGCCCTGTGGGTTGTGGTGGAGGGGGTGGAAGTGGAGGAGCTGGCGGAATAGGAGGCTGCAACGGGAATGGGATGGGAAACATAAATGGTGGTGGGGTGAGTGTGAATGGGGGCGGGATGGGGTGTAATAAGGGGAGTGGAGGTGCGGGGGTTGGCCCCGGACAGCAGCAGCACCACTTGGAAGTTCAGCCTGACTACCACAGCTCCGAGCACCGCCACTCTTTTCCTGCACTCTACTATGAGGGCGGCAACGACTCACCCTCACAGGCCCAAAAGGCCTCATTCCTGAAGCCACTGGGCCGCACCAAGAGGGATGCCACATCCACCTACTCCCAGCTCTCACCTTCTCGTCACCACAACTACAACTCTGGCTACTCCTCCAGTCCAGAGTATTCTTCTGAGAGCACACTGCGGATCTGGGAGCGATTCCGGCCTTACAAGAAAAGCCCCAGAGAGGAGGCCTCCTATATAGCAGCAGGCCACGCCCTGCGTAAGAAGGTTCAGTTTGCCAAGGACGAGGACCTTCACGATATTTTGGACTACTGGAAGGGGGTTTCTGCCCAGCAGAAGCTGTGAGCAGCTGTGAGGGAAGCTAAGTCGAATGTTCTTAGGAAGATTCTGAAGTTCGATCCCAACAGCAGACTAATAAAGGGGAATATATGTTAATGTAGCAAGATATATGATATTTCCTGTGAGGTGTCAAGTGACATGGGTCGTTTCCCTGGGTGATATTTTTTTTATTGATTCTATGATAAACTATTGGCATTTTAAGAGGTTGTCTGTTTTCACCACAATACTAAGTAGTAATTGACAAGAATCAAGCTGTTCACCAGACTACCTTATACTGGGCACTTTGGCCCTCGCAAGCTTCCGTAGGCCTGCTGAATCCCTACTAATGAGCAAAAAAGAGGTGGTAACAAGCACCTCTTCTTTTACCTGTCTTTTACCTCAATACTGGTACACTGTAGCTCGGTTATCTCACCAGAAGCAGCCCCCCCCCCAGCTTCTAATACCATCCTACCACCATTCACACAACAATCATTCCACTGCACCTCCAACACCTGTTCTCCTATAGAAGCATCATTTAGGGAGATAATGAGGGAGGGAGCAGGATGAGGAATTAGGTGCATTTGTTTTAGAGTAGCCTGAATATCCTTCTTTGGGGGAGGACATTAGATGGTACTTAGCGGGCTAATTGTTCTTCCTGGCATTTAGCCAGTGTAAGAATAGGTCGGGGAGGATGTGTGTTGAGCATGCTTATCGATTTGAAACACCTAACTACGTATGTTCAACGGTGTGTGGGCATGTATACAGTATGTGCATGCTGGGGTGAGTCTTAGTGTGTGGGTGGGAGAATAGGGTTGGGGTTTAGGCTGAGTCGTCCATTATTCTCAGCCTCCTCTATGGTAGTAAAGTGGATGGCTTAGTGGAGATGTTTTGCATATAGATACCCTCCCAGTTGGGGAGTTGTGTGTGTACATGAATGTGTGTGGCCCAGCCTGCTTGTCGATCTAGATAATGTGAATAAAACCCCTTCAAGATCGGCAGGCACTTTCGTCTCTTAGCCCATTTCTTATTTACAGGTGTAGCGTATTTCTTTTGAGAAGGGAAGCTATGAGGTTGGAAATTTACATTTCAATAGTGCAAGTCATGCAGAAATGACTTTAGGGTGGGTTGTGCAGGTTGGCAAGACAGTTGTTAGCTCCTATATTAAAGAACCTGGTAATCACATTTAGGAATAGAGGAAGATTGAAAGCAGGTTAGAGGTTTGCAGCATCTCATTTTGAACATGCCAACGTTGAAGAGACAAAATAGGGTCCTTATAGCCAATATATCAAGGCGATATAAATATGTCATATACTATCTGTACTACACAGTGAGATACAATGGATGATAAGCAGAGTGAAGGCCCAAAGGATACTCTGCTTGGATGGCCGTCCACTCACTATATATGACCCTGCTTTGCTCTGGGCTGGAGCTTGCTATGAACCAAAGTGCCCAAAGTGAGGTATAATTTCACAACTTTTTAATTATATTTATTATACTGTATTTGCTTTTCCTTTTCAATATGGTTAATAGAGAATAATGTAGCCCCAAGGATTTTATTTGGTTTATTATTTAAGATTTGGGTTTGACTTTATGGGTGTTACAATGAAATCTGTTGAAACAAATAGGAGCAAGGCTTGGTATTATTACAGACCAAACGAAGAGACTTTGTTATGAGACAAATGTTTATCTCACATTATGCACAGAACATTGTCATATACAAGAGACACAAATGCTGATGATTCTAACAGTACAAATGCTTTGGATATACAAAAGTAGGCTACTTCTCATCCATATAAATTATCTTTATGCACTACATTTGCATTGACATCCATTCTGGGAAAATATTAATGTCAGCAGGTCTATATAGTCAGTATTCCTTTTTCTGCCCATTCTTCCTATCCTCACCACTGCCATCATGACCTCTCTTTCTCTACTGTGATACATCTCAATTGAAAAGGTATTAATTCTGTTTTAAAATGTCTAATTAATTCATTCTCCTCCATGTTTTTCCCCTGCCTGCCACCTCTGTCTAACTTAATGGGGTAAATTAATGAGTAATTTGCAGAGGTTGATGTCGTACCATCATCTGAGGTCAGAAGAGCGTGCTGATATTATTAACTCTGCCAGACTGGGAGCCTGATTGAAATTAATGACGGCTTTCTTGGTCTGCCTATCTTTCTTCTATCCCTGCCTCCCTCATCAGATGCTTAACCAGGAACGGTCCTCAGTAAGACAGTCTAAAAAAAAAACTAAGGTCAGATTTATGCTTCACCATGACTGTATGTTTAGGCCAAGGTAAGGTGAAATAACCTCCTGTGCGTTATTATGAATCTACTTGTTAATAGTCTTTTGAGTCAGATCGGTCAAGAAGGACCAGCTTATCAACCCTGGAGGTTTGATTTTCCACTGGGTTAACTTTGATATCATCGTTTTGACAGGTCTAGAATTCTCCCGCTGTTCAAGGTGTGAGTTTGATGAGGAAAGGGAAAGTGATGGGTGGCATTTACACTTTGACCTATGAAGATCTCTGTCTACAGAATTGGGCTCTATTCAGAAGTTAGAAGGGAAATCTGTTGTGAAGTAACAAGAAAATTCATGTGCATAAAGAGCATGCACATTGGACCATTTACCTAAACACTACACTCTATTGCTTAACTAGAAATTAAGTCAATGCTGTGAGCACTAAAAACAAATTACCTTCACCTCCACTGTTGGTGTCGTGGCAGAAATCTCAGACAGATATCCCAAAACCTGGGCAAATGAAAGAAAAACTATTTTAATAGCTAGATACCTCGAGGGGGAAATGAGAAAATATGTTTTGTACTTTGGGTGAACCAACCATTTAATTATGCTGTAGTGATCTACCCACTGTTTTTGCTTTTGATATTCCATTGTGTTTCATATGAATAATGACTTTCCCTCTGCTCTCTATGTCATCTGTGGCAGCCAATCCAATAGACCCACTAGCATTCACAATGGGGATGTCCAAGGCGCGTCATTACTCTGCTATCAGATCAATAGAACTTAATTTGGTCGGGTTGGACCACATAAAAAAACAGAGCAAATTCCCTTGGGCACTCAGTTGGACAGCTTCCATTTTTATAAAGAGCCCAGTTTTCTATTTTGGCCTATTGTTCAAATTCCACTGGCAGCTCCCCTATGTTTTAGGTCGAAGGAATCACCAATCAATTAGTTTTAGATTAGTACCAAAGGCTATGTAGAGGTGGAAGCTTTTTAAAAATAATGACTTCATTTGGAAGAATGGGCGGAATAGAGCTGAGGTTACCTACATATAGCCTCGAGGCTTTTCCCTGGATGTAAGGAATAACTAGCTCAGTTATTCATAAGCACAGTGTCCAATTGTCATAATTTGCTATCATTTGATATCATTAATCATTCTGTCCAATGGTCCATTGTTCTTATTGTCCCTTATGCTTTTATTTAATTATTTACACTTACTCTTTAATTCATTTGCTTTCCAAATACATTTTATTTTGCCCTGCCCTGTTCGTGTAAATGCACATATCACTAATATAATGCATTTCAGTTTGAACATACAGCCAAGCCTTGCTCCTCTTTCTCAGTTGATATATTTCCTTAAGTATGTATTCATCCACAGTTGAATCATCTACATTATTTTCACTTGACAGCAAGGTTTTTGATCTCCTTACAATGAAGGGTGTCTGACTCCAGTCCTCAGTGGCCACAAATTGAGACTGACGGATGTACAGATACTGTACCTTAGGGACTGCCTGTGTCTCTTATCTCTAGTCTGGCCAATTAACAAAAATGATGAATCAATGTGGAGGAATCCCTGAAAGTCACAGGCTTCCAGAAAAGTAACTCCAGGAAACAATTGAGATGGAACAACTTGTGGCAGTCTCTGAGGAGTAGAGTCAAACCCTAACTATCCAGAGCTGTGAATCCCAGAAGTACGTTGGAACTGGTAATCAGGCATGGTGTCTGCTCTGGACAAAATAAAAATAAAAAACATTTACTGGGCCTCTTGTTTTCCCAAGTTGGGGTCACAGAGAGTCTACGTGCAGAGATATCTGAGTTAACATTAAGATTATAGTCTTTGTGATTAATGGGGTCTTTGGGTGGAACAGCTCTGGTGAATAGGCAACAAGCTTTTTAATAATCTAAGAACTAGTGTAGATAGTTTCTATACGCCACAAACTAATTTATGTTTTTTTTTCAGTGTTGTAGACAATATTGCTGGCTGCCTCGGGGACTCATTGCTACACAAGTTTGGTTTCTCATTTCAGTTTTGTAAGTTTTTGAAGTTCGGGCTTATTGAATAACACAAATTAATAGTAATGTAAAATTATGGAACAACCCTCTCGATTGCCTCCCTTTGGAGTTGTAGTTGCTTTCAATGCAAACCTCTGGCAGAGAAACGGTATACTTCCAATGGTTCCCTGGGAATGGCAGTGAGGTCTCTTTGCTCCTATTTAATTAAACTTTTGAATCCATACAAAAAGGTCTGCATTGGAAACAGGGATTTTGTTTTAATGCTGTAAACATTGAAAAGCTGTTTAGATCGAGGCTGGCTTCACACTTGCAGGTGTAAACCCAGAAGCATTCCTCTTCCTATCCCCTTATGCCCCTTCTTCCTTTGCCACAAGTCAATGGTACTTTGAACCAGGGCTGTGAGCATAACTTTTTGTCACTTCTCTTGGACTTTAATACCAGTACAGAAAATAGGAGTCCTGGGACAGAATTTAGACCAAATGTCCCTAGAATTTTAATCTCCAACTTTTCCCTAGTACATTTATCTCCCCTTACAAAATTGTGCATTCTGCTAAACAGAATAATATATTTATGTTGTAAACATGTAAAATATAAAACCTTTTTACATCAGATTCATTTCAGAAGCTGCAGTTTGGTGCAATTTGAAGAGTATTTTTCTGCTATAGTGTGACAGGGTGGAACTGCTTCCGACTATAGGGCTAAACGGGGCTATCCAGGGCTTAAATCACAGTTCATTACTGCTATCAAAACTTTCACTTACATCATGCTGCCCTTGGAGAAGAGTTATCGGCAATGATGTAGTTTAATGTACACAATATATTTCTTCCAATGCCTTATAAATACAATAACAAGGCAAATTGTTGAACATGTTAATCCAATTATGGTCCAGGACCAGTAGTAACAAAACAGTATCTTTAATTTTTCGTGGTGTGGCAGTATCATGCCCATTTTAGCCACATGGATTTTTACATTTGAGTCAAACAAACATGTATGCAGAGCTGCTGTACTTTGGAGGTATCTTCTTGGCTGTGATTAATCTTGTTAGGCAGAGTCAAATGTTTAGGAGGCTTCTTTGCATTGTCTCAAAGTCAGACCTTCATTTAAGGCTGTAGGCCTATACCATGTTCAAAATCTGAATCTTAATCAAATAGATCATTTGATTGACAAAGGTTGTTGGAGGCAATGTGCTGACTTGGAGAATGCACCGTTTGAAAGGCTCAGTTGAGAGCACAAGCATCCCCCCCCTTCAAAAAAGCACAGTGAACACTAAACATGGAGAGTAATCAGTCATATTATTATGAGCTGAATAACACAAACTGGCCAGAGTCAGTGTAACTTACCTTCTCATTTAATTTAACTTAGATTGTCTAGTTTGCAAGTCACACCAGCTATACAGGCTAGCTACTGTACCTGGCCTGTCATTCTGTTAGCATTAATGTCATGGTCATGAATTTTTTTTAATATTCATCTGCCAAGGATTATATGCTTACAGTTCTGTTTTTTATGTTTTAAATATTTTGTAATGTTGATATTGGAGCCATTTCTTTATTATTTTCTGACAAATTCCTGCACTGCACTTGTATAAAAAAAAATGTCGGCAAATTTGGGTCAGGACTCTACAATAATAATAATTTCTTTTATGTTTTCTTGGCTTTCCTGAAAGCTACACAGAAAATTCAACCATTAGCCCCTATAAGACTCGCTTAGCTGACCTTGGCCCTGGATAGTTTTAATGGCTCTAAAGAGGAAGCAGGACTGTGGTTTTTACTGCAAACAATGCTGTCTGTCTGCTGTTGAGGTTGAGTCGTTACTGTGTTGAATCATTCGCGGGTTGACTTGATCTGTTGATCATTTGACTCATTGTCAACCAAATGACAAAGACTAATGGAGGGAGTTCCCTTATGAATTTAACATACAACAAAAGCGGAGGAGTTTCTACCGGAGGCCAACTGTGACAAACACACACTCTGACACAATCACACACACACGCACAGACACTAATGTAGAGAATCTATTAATATACTGTACGTGTTTGAATAGATTAGAGTTACACTATATGGACATGAAATGTGAGAACACATACAACATATACCTTTCCACACATAACGGAGTATTCACAACACACACACACACACACACACACACACACACGTATACACACAAAACACCTTCCCACACACATAAAACATACCATATTCACACCTGCCCACACAAAGTATGGACTGAATATTTCTATCGTTTACAGAAACAAATGGTCTTAAAAAGTGCCAAAACGGCGAGTTTTATGTGCAGGCGGACGGGAACCAAACATCTGTAGAAATGAACTTAGGGTCTTTACAGGCCTAAAAGCCTAAGTGTCTTTTTTCTCTGTTTTTGTTACGTATTCTCTGTATAATTTATGCATTCCCTTTCTCAACTGTTTGTATTTGTAGTGTTACAGTTCTCATGATTCCGTTCTACTCTGTTATCTTTGTGTATGTTGGAATGAAATTGCTTATTGTGAATGTCATATTTGGAGTTCTCATGGGTTCTTCTGATCTGTCTGACTTTAAAATTACAACTCAGAGTAGCCACCTATGTTCAATTACATATTACAACAACCGAAGAAGCCCTCTGCTTTGCGGACACCTCCCTCAAAAAGATACAAAGATTAAATGAGAGCACAATTTTTAACCAACTAATACAACCATATTTGTATGTGAATATTCAGGATTAGATTCAGTTTTATTTCAGCCAAAGATGTTTTTTCTTCGGCTTTATTAATACAGGCACAACCATCCACACACACACACACACACACACACACACAACACACACACACACACACACACACACATATACCCTGAGAGCTATGTTGAAGAGCTGATAATATGCCTGTCACCACTGGCCTTTTCAAGGACCTTGTTTTTCAGGAGAGGCAGAGAAAAGAAGAAAAAAACAGCGGGAGAGTTTTAGTGTGTCCTTTTGGAAGATTGAACTGGCTCTTCTGTAAGAATTTGCATCATCCTGTGTATGTGTGTGTGTCTGTGTGCGTGTGCGTGTGTGTGTGTGTGTGTGTGTGATTGTGTGTGTTTCTCAGTGCTTGTGTACTCCTCAGTGTGTGTGACAGTGTTCATGTGTGTACGCGCATTTTATCTGCTTTCAAATAACCTGTCGTGTCTGACAGTGCAGCTTTGCATGAGTGCGTCCTCAACATGAGACCAGTCATAATGGTGTGTGTGTGTGTGTGTGTGTGTGTGTGTGGGCTTGTTTAACTATATTCGTGGGGTCCAAAAATAAGGGCTGTTTGAGGGTTAAGACTTGGTTTTAGGATTAGGGATAGAATTAGGTTATGGTTAGGGTGAGGGTTAGGGTAAGGCTTAAGCTTAGGCATTTAGTTGTGATGGTTAAGTTTAGGGTAAGGGGCTAGGAAATGCATTATGTCTATGACGGGTCCCCACAAGGATAGTGCCACAAATCTGTGTGTGTGTGTGTGTGTGTGTGTGTGGTGTGTGTGTGTGTGTGTGTGTGTGTGTGTGTGTGTGTCTGTGTGTCTGTGTGTGTTTCTGTATCTGTATCTTTGAGGAATCTTGTCATGAAGGTCTGTTCTGTCGCGAGACTGACGGTTGAGGCTGGGTATCTGAAGCATTTTCATTTAATCTGCCTTTCAGTCTGCAGAGCTCATTTATTTGCTTGCTGTCATTCCCTGACACACAGCCACATACACACACGCTCTCTCTCTCTCGCTCTGTCACACAAGCATAGATTGTAATTGCATGCTGCCCATTTCATACACACATTTCATTGGCACGTATGCAAACAATCAGCCAAACACATGGTTGTAATGACACACTGCCATGCCTGAACAAACACTGTTCACTAACACAGGAAAACTGTCTTATACTATAATTTCATACCTATTCATGCATGCAACACCTCCTTCCTTACACATCACCATCATCCCCGTATCCTTCTGGTTGAGTGAATTCCCTTTCTTCCCTTTCTGTAATGCTCCTGCCCCTTGTTGCCTGATTATCATTAGCGCAGCAGGTTAGCTTGCACTCTGACAACTAGCGTGGTGTGCTAGTTGCCCCTAACTCCTGCCCTGCAGTAGGGGACAGAGTAAAATAATTGCCTGACAGACCCCACACAGACCTAGGTTAAGTAAAGGGAAGGCTTTGAATTTTGGCAGTTAAACCCTAGTATCGCAGTGACCCAATCACAGCTGTTTACTGGCATTGGGTTCAGTGACTCGAGAGAGAAAAAAGGTTGAGGAGGAAGAGACTGAAGAAGACAAACAGTAATGAAAAAGAAAAGACAACAACAACAAAATACTGAGAAATGAAGATTGTTTAGAGAAGCTTATCTAGTATAAGTCCACAAAGTAAAGTGTAGCGCCGTGCTGTTTGTGTGTGTGCTACTAGATGCTCCATAGGTCATCTTTATCTCCCACTGTTAAATCCCTTTGTGTGAATGACCTTACCACGCAACACTACAAGAGTGGCATGATTGTGCATTTTGCGAGTACTGCAGTTTGACTGGCTGGCTGCGGGTCAAAAAAATATCCTTGAGCAAGGCACTGAACCTGAAAACATCTCTGATGCACCTGCACATTGGTCGGACTGTGGCTGTGCTCTGCGGCTCCCAGATATGAATTCAGTTACCGTAAAACCATACATTTAAAGGATTAGACTGGTGTGATTATATTGTTTTGCTTTTATTACTGCCACTCACCATCAGCTGTTGCTTTACTAGAATGAAAATGTTTAGTAGATGACACTCGTATAAGCGCCAAGATTTCTGATTTGTGTCGACTTACATTGACTTTTTTTTCCCCAGTGCCGCATCTGAATCGCTCTGTGTGACCTATAGTTATATCTTGGCTGTAGTGGGTGTTGACAAATGCCTTTTTGACAGCTGGTTGCGTCTGATATTGTCAACTCTGATCAGCTGTGAATATTGTTTTACAAAAGTGTATTCAGATATTAAAGGCCTTTTTTTTATTGGTTATCAGCACTCGTTTGAGTCAGTAAATCACAAAGCGTGAAATACCATTGTTTAGCCTCTAGTGTTCTTTCTTTGACTAACAATGCCTTCTTTGGTATATTGGCCTGGTAAAATAATAGCAACATGAAAAAGTAACAATTTCCAGCCAAATCCTTCTTAGCTAGAGTTGATGGAAACTTCACATACATCCCAAAAAAAAACTAAAACAAAAAAAAGACAATATTATTCAATTGTGTGACAACACCAGAGTCACTAAGTCCCAGCAGAATGTGGCGCGGCGCATTCAAATATTAACAATAGTGGGAAACGGCAACAGTGCGCCACCGCTTGTTCCTCCATCACTTAAATAACAGTTGCTTTGGCAATTACTAACTCTGGAACATGATCCGAGGGAAATGCATTTATGCTTTTGGTCGTTCCCCAGGGGCGAACAGACGCTGCTAAATTAATAACAGGCATTCAAGTAGTAGGCAGCTAAACACCACTATGCACTACTAAGCACAAGTTTCTTTCCAGGTAAGTCGATTGAGAATTTTTTTTTTATTTGCAACAACGACCTGTCACTTTCACACAGTTACACATTAGTACCTGGAAGCTGCCCAGTAGAGCAGTTAGGAGTTACACATTCATACCTGGAAGCTGCCCAGTAGAGCAGTTAGGAGTTACACATTCATTGCTTGCTCAAGGCCCTTCAGTGGTGGTAATGAGGGAGGGACAAGAGCTGCTCTTTCACTTTTACCCACCCAGATGTTTATCCTGCCAGTCTAACCAGCGATCTCCCGGTCCCTAGCTCGTTTCTTTAACCTTTAGGTCACCACTGCCCCATACCCATCTGTTGGATTGTGTGCATGTGTCTTTATTGGTTGACCATACTGGTATTTCTTTTACGTTTAGTGTATAACATTGTGTCTCTTCATTACTCGGTGCACTCTCTTTCCCTAAACCTTTCTTTTATATCCGTTAGCAATTTCCTGCATTCCCCAGAATTACTTTAACACCTGTCACTGAAATTGCCTACTTGCATTCATCTGGTACAATATGTGTAGGTGGAAACAACAATAACTATGCTAAAAAGCTACAGTTTCTAGTTGAATAAAAGTTTTCTTTTAATCCAAATGTGATGCAATCCGCAATATCTCTCTTTTCTTTGATGGCTTTTTTCATCTTTGTAGTTTCAGGGTTTCCCCTCAAGGAAATGTGTAAGCAGAGGTAGTTAGTGATGTGTGATCAATCATCAATTACTGTTATCTGATGAGCTGAGTCTGACACATCCTGACACATCTTGTCTCAAAATCAATTTTGTTATAAGCAGTTGCTCCACTTATGTCTTTTGCAGTGTAATCTCATGTCTGGCTTGTCTTTCGGTGACGGTTCATTGTATTACATGAAAGTACAGTAATATCTTCTGACGTTATGAAAGTGGCTTTTATTTCAGGCGAAGAGACCCGCCTCGGTCATAAAATGTTTCAGGAAACCTGCTGTTGACACAAAATGGCGGCTCTTAAAAGAGGCCCTTGCTCTTGGATTATAGGAACTGACCACAAACCTGACATTTTACTGTTAACATTTCCCAGTAAATCCTTTTAAATGTTCTTTTGTTTTCTCTTCTACCAAACTCCACTGTAGCTGAAAATATCATAACATCATATCTATCGATTATCCCAGAGATGTTTTACTTTCTCTGTCCCCCGCAGCGCAGTGGGTCAGTGGTTCATTTTAATGTCACGTCGTCGTCCCTGTTTGCCGAGCAATCGATTACAGGCAGCAGCAGTGGTTGCCGGGGGCGACGGGCGGAACAGTCAAGGTTGCTAGGTAGCGGATAAGAACACAGGCTCTCATTAATTGCCTTCTGCCGCCGTGGCAGAGAACGGATGGGATGGTGGATATTGCAGCGGGATGCAGACACACACTTACACACAAATACGCCAAATACGCATACACACACATCTGATAATCTAATGACCTTTCTACACCAGCATCTATCAATTCCACAACATGAGAGGAAGGATCCGAGCGGAGACGGAGCGCGAGAGAGAAGACGAGAATAGGGCGGGGTGACACAGAAAGATTGAAAAATAATGAAAATACATAACAGGAAAGAACTATATTCATTTTCATTGAGGTCAAAGTAGTGGATTTTGCGTGTAGTGTGATGCTACATCCCCCCCCCGACAATAAACAAGACATGTAGAGCAGGCGCAATTATTTTTAGAATAATAATAATTAACCATTATTACATGGGCCATGCTTTAAAATAAAGTTGCATATGAGCTACAGTAAGAATATCTGATCTTATATGTTATCCTCTCTGGTGTCAACCTGTCTGGACAGCCATGAAAATGTCAGATCAGAACCTCAAAGAGGTAAACATCAAACATCTCATGCCCCACAGGGGAATGCTGTTTCTGTGCGATGAAATGTGAACATCATTATTATTATTATTTTATTTTTTACAGTTGAAGGCTAATTTGGCCGATTTTCAAGAAAATTGCAACCGCGAGGCGGCGATGTCACCCCCCCATCAGCTGCGGTCAGAGACATAATCTGCATGCTTCTCTTGACAGCCGAGCCTGAAAGTCGTTTGATTTGATAAGACAGTGTCCCGGCGTCCGTGTGCTGTGCTGACTTTCATCAAAGCTGCACTGTGAAAAGCAACACAACACCTTCTGCTGCCTTGTGTTTGTACAGGGCTCTAATTTGCACAGCTACATCAGTGAACAAGCAACGGTATACATCCGTCTCATAAACCCGTTATTACGTGAAAGGCAGCCTGATTAAATGGGCAACTGTCTTTTCTTTTTCTTTTTCTTTTTTACAACCCTCTAATGTATAAAACTGCCGGATTGAACACAAAGCAATATAGTGGCAGTTCTCTTATGCATAACCCACCTGATTAAAAGTGGAACACCGTACACCTGTCTTTTTAACTGTCCTCCAGTGGATCAGGCGTCAGTTTATCGAGCTTGTCTTGTTGAGCCAGAGCCTCCCCCCCCCCCTCCCCCGTCTTAACACTGACGACTAAGATGCTCTCAAGCTCCCGACTCGTTGAAAATGAATCATCCGTCCATGTCCCTCACATCGCTTATTAAAGATACAGTTGTCTTGCACAGCCCAGTGTTACTTTGTGGCCGGATAAAAGCTCCATAAAACCTTTCAGCTCGAGCTCAGAGGGAAGATGTTAAGCCCCCAAGACTCGTGTTCTTGGCTTACAGAGAGGGATAGCAGAATGAGCACATAGTGCTTTAAGCACGTTGTGTACCAATATACACCAGCATGCACACGCACACACACACACACACACATGCATGGTTTTGCTTGAGTGATGCAGTGGAATACTTTAAGGCTTGCTGTCTTTTTGTCTATCTGTCACTGTATTTGCAACAAATTTTACCAGTTACTGTTTTAGAGTCTAAGATGCCCGGCTTCACATATACCTTCGAGATGTGTCAAAGGTTTTTGGGAGAGGGAAATGAACGGACAGGAGAACAGAACACAAAGAGAGAGAAGAGGTATTTCGATTGAAACCCAGATGGAGAAAGAAAGATGTGTTAAAGGTCCCATGACATGGTGCTCTTCGGATGCTTTTATATAGACCTTAGTGGTCCCCTAATACTGTATCTGAAGTCTCTTTTATATAGACCTTAGTGGTCCCCTAATACTGTATCTGAAGTCTCTTTTATATAGACCTTAGTGGTCCCCTAATACTGTATCTGAAGTCTCTTTCCCGAAATTCAGCCTTGGTGCAGAATTACAGCCACTAGAGCCAGTCCCACAATGAGCTTTCCTTAGTATGTGCCATTTCTGTGTCTGTAGCTATTGAGGAAGAGAGAAGGGGGGGCAATGGTGGAGAGTGGGGGTGTGGCCTTGACCAACTGCCACTTTGCTCGTTTGAAAGCCATGATGTCTCTCTCTCATGGGTGAGCCAAATTCTCTGGGCGGGCAAAGCAGAGAAAGGGGAGGTAACCTTGCTCCTTATGACAACATAAGGCGGAGAATTCCAGATCGGCCCATCTGAGCTTTCATTTTCTCAAAGGCAGAGCAGGATACCCAGGGCTCGGTTTACACCTATCGCCATTTCTAGCCACTGGGGGACCATAGGCAGGCTGGGGGAACTCATATTAATGTTCAAAAACCTCATGAAGTGACTTTTCCATGCCATGGGACCTTTAAGGTACTGAACTTCGGCTGATAGACCTTTAAGAGCTAGCCAAGGAGGGAAAGGAAAGAAAAAGAAGCTGAAAGAGAAAGGGGAACGTAAAAAGGAGAGATTAATGAAAGTATGATGGAGGACATAAGCCCGGGGTATGTTTGAAACACACAGACGTTATTGTCGTCCAGCCATGTCTAAAGGTGAAAGTGTTTAAATCTGTTCTGGACAGACGGGAGCGTATCTATGTTCCCAGAGTCTTATGTTCACCAGCTTAATGTCCTCTTAATCTGACACATTAACTACACCTTTCAAAAGGTTTCGTGTTCTCAGCAATGTTTTTCCCTGGGTCAATAAGTATGAAATCACCCACCTACAGCTTAAAGCCTATCTTATACTCCTTGAAACCCATGCCCTCAAATTTTCTTAGACATTGATATCTCCATAGTGGCTAAACGAAGCTTTTTAAGATAGCCCTTACCAATCTCTTACAATATTAGTTTCTGTCAGGAACATAGGACCCTAGAACATGGATGACCCAGAATGGACATACTCTGGCGAGAGGCAAAGACTTTGTTGTTGACAAATGAAGCACACATTTGGAGAGTCTCTCCTCAGAAGCATTCACGGTGTTACACTCATTTTGGTAGACACCAAAAGTGACAAGAGCTTGAGAGAGAAGCGGTCAATCATTGCGTGAGTCGGGCGTACTTGGCGGATTGTTGGTTCCGTAAAAGGTGAGGTGGGAGCTAAGGAGATGCTGATTTATGAGCCGACAAGCAATGACGCCTTTATTCACACCTAGCATGCTTGGACTTTAGTTTTAGCTAAGATAACGCCATTCAAAATAAGTTGCTGCCCCAGTACCAGCACGCGCGGAGATAAATAAATGAGCTACATGTGAGTCCCTAAAACCTTTAGCAAAGCCCAGGTTTGCTTGTAACTGATGATGTACAACAGGGGTGTCAAACTCAACTTCTCTAAGGGCCACACTGGAAAAAGAGAATCGCACCAAGGGCCAGACATGTAGAGTTTATTGACATGCTTTTATTTCATCGAAAAAGTAAAATATGTTTGACTCAATCGTTGCATGTATCATATAGTCTTCTCACTTACAGTTTGGTCCACATAAAGCCCTGAAAAAGTGAGCAAAAAAGTTCCAAAGCCGTCCTGGAATTTAGCAAATCGAGCAAAACAATGATTACATTTTCTAAGTAGGCTACCACACAGCTGACCCACAACAAGCTCTTTCGCAGCCTCAATGTGTAAACTCTCTGGTCCTGGGGGAATTTCTGTGTCTCAAAGTCTGCTTTGAGTGTCGTGTAATTGCAAGTTGAAAAACAGTTTCCCATGTTTTTGGTTTGGCACACGACTAGGTGGGCCAAAATATATTGTGAACCTAAATTGATATGCGGGCCGGATCAGAATGTGCGATGGGCCGGATTTGGCCCGCGGGCCTTGCGTTTGACACATGTGATGTACAAGAATCCAAAAAGATTCAACCTGTGTTGCATCCCGAAGGAAAAAAGAGAGGGGGAGGTGATGGTAGTATTTGAAATGTGAAAGTAGAAATGAAGAGGGTAATGACAAAGGAATGGCTTAGAGAGATGAAAAAAAGACAGAGGGAAGCTGAAAAGAAGAGGGGAACTGAGTTGATGACGACAGAATGATTGCAAAGTAAGATACCGAAAGGGTAGCATCAGAGTCGGAGCTGCACGCTTGGAAATTTCCCTTCTAAGATAAGGAAGGCAGAGAGAGTGGATAGAGGGATTGGGCGAAGAAATGACTGGAGGATAGCACAAAAGGAGATGACTTAGCGGATATCCTGTTGGATATCTGTTTAGAAATGAACAGGAAAAAGGCGCACGGAGGGTTATGGAAAGCTGCATCAACAAAGACTGACAATCCTGTTTTTATGACTTTTGAGCAAGAGGATAGCCAAGCAAAAAAAATCTACAAATGTAAGGAACAAGAGTGAAATCAGAGTAGAGGTTAAGGTTCCTCAATGGGGAGCACACCATGAACTTTAAATATTGTGAGACTGACAGACGTTTCTGGCAGGTTATTTCCCCTGATATCCCTTATCAGTGCTGTCATTTCCTTTTTACGACTGCGAGATTGAAACATTCAAGTATGTGTGACATTTTCATATAAATCAATGTCCATTTTGCTCTATCTACAAAAAGGTTATTAAAGGTCCCATGGTATGTGAATTTCACATCATGAGGTTTTTTAACATTAATATGAGTTCCCCCAGCCTGCCTATGGTCCCCCAGTGGCTAGAAATGGGTATAAATAGGTGTACACCGAGCCCTGGGTATCCTGCTCTGCCTTTGAGAAAATGATGATGGGCCGATCTGGAATCTTCTCATTATGAGGTCATAAGGGGAAAGGTTACCTCCCCTTTCTCTGCTTTTCCCGCCCAGAGAATTTGGCTCACCCATGAGAAAGAGAGAGACATCATTCTCCGCCTCTCTCCTCCTCAATAGCATTTAAAGCTACAGACACAGAAATGGCCCATACTAAGGAAAGCTCATTGTGGGACTGGCTCTAGTAGCTGTAATTCTGCACCAAGGCTGAATTTCGGGAAAGAGACTTCAGATACAGCATTAGGGGACCACTGAGGCCTATATAAAAGAGACTTCAGATACAGTATTAGGGGACCACTGAGGCCTATCTAAAAGAGACTTCAGATACAGTATTAGGGGACCACTGAGGCCTATATAAAAGAGACTTCAGATACAGTATTAGGGGACCACTAAGGCCTATATAAAAGAGACTTCAGATACAGTATTAGGGGACCACTAAGGCCTATATAAAAGCATCCAAAAAGCAGCATGTCATAGGACCTTTAAAGCCAGTTCTGTCTGGATAAATACATAATCGGCCACGCAGGGTGGTGAGTTCCAGTTTTCTGGTAGCTGCAACAGACAAACAAAAGTAAAGCAAAGTCAAACTTTATTAACAGAAAATCCAGGGAGAAAACGTTCATACAAGTCATCGCTTGATGGCTTATGCGCATCAGTCACTGGCTGCGTTGAGTAGTGTCGCGTCATTTGACACGCATTTTCCATCGTTAATGAAGTAATGGTAATCCAAGTTACTTGCCCACACAGTGGAAAACAGACGGTAATTATTTGTAAAGCCATGCAAATTGACCCTTGTGTAGGCATGAGGACTTGTTGGAAAATTCCCACCTACAGGCCACACATCTAAAAATATCCCAGTGAATTTTTGATGATTGACCTCGTCAAAATAAACTCAGGTTTTTACAGATTAGTCCTCTAAATTAAGTCCTTTTGAATAGTACGAGGAGGGACAGAGTGTCAAAGATACGGATAGACAAGAAAGGAAACATTCAAGAATCCCAAAAAGAGAGTGTAGTGAATTATGAAACATGATAGAGGCAGCTTGTCGTGCTGCAGGCAGAATAGTACATTTAGCATGCAGAGAGGTGGTTGGTGAAGGCAGAGAGAGAGAGAGAGAGAGAGCCAGAGAGAGAGCACGGGACATTTATTTGGACACAGATGGAATGAGATTTTCCTGAAACGATTGGGAGCACCGCTTGGACAAGCATCAACCTCCCCCACCTTTGTCTCTTCCCCTTTTTCTCAATGTCCATCCCATCTTACTCTCCTCATCTGTCACTCTCTCTCTTACTACCTCCCTGCCATTTCTCCCCTTCTGGCTACCCCCATTTCCCTTACCCACACTCACCCTCCCAGCTGAAAAGCTGAAATGTTCCATGTTCCTGGAGTTTCATCATTATGTGCTTGGCATCTCTGAGGGGATGCGGAACTGTGTGTGTGTGTGTGTGTGTGTGTGTGTGTGTGTGAGTGAAACTGCCCATAGAAACAACAGGAACTTGGTCTGATCATGCATACATTTTGCTCTTTTACAGCCACATAAACCAACTCTTTTCCATGTGCTAATTTGTCAGTGCATACAGTATAATATAGTGCCATGTGGTCTTTACTGCCTGTGCAGTATGACAGTTAGTTAGTCCTTAATGTAAACGTCACAGGGGGATGTGCTGCACGTGCTTGTGTGGCCGTTTCAGATGATCAATGATCCTTCCCTCCATCCTGACACTGGGCTTGTTTTGAGAGCCACTTACCCAGATTGAACTGAAGGAACAGAGTGAGAAAGAGAGGGTGGGATAGACAGAGGATAGGAGCTAGGGAGAATAGACGCTGATAAAAATGGCAGGGCGGCGTGCTGTGTGCACGCCGATCCATCAATAGAGGTTCTTAAGAGGCATGAGAATGATGTCTTCAAAACAGGATGCTAACACACTCCTGTCCACTGGAGACAGAGACATGCACGGACCCATTTAAGGTTATTCAAACTCTGGGTTCACATAGTGCAACTGCAAAAAAGTATGCTGCCGACTCAACATAAACAGCGAAACTTGTCATTTAATTCCTTCTCTGATCTGGCGTCGCTATGCTTAATGTTTGGTTAGTCTCGCTTTGCCAGACCCTCCTTCAGAGGCCCCTGAAGGAGGGTCTGGCTACTCCACATAGCATTCGGGGATGGGAGGAAAACGTGCTCTGGTTTAATGATATTTTTTCTTTAAACCAATCAGAATCGTCATGGGCAGTGCCACAACGTCAAGGATATAGACTAGTGTTTGGTTAACTTTCAGCAGCTAAAAGTACTTGGCTGAGATCAGGGAAAGATTGTGTTCAAAGTTTTAAATTGATTTGAAGATTATTTTTGGGCATTTTGCCTTTTTATGTTTATGATAGTACAGAAGTAGAGGGAAGAGATAGGGGTATGATTATGCAACAGACGGCCAGGGCGAGACTGCCGCACCGCACCGCGCCGCACTTGGGTCGGGGTTCCGTATCTCTTTTTGGCCAGGCCCGGTAGAGGCTACCAGAGGCGCATCCCCTTTCCTTGCCCGCGGCGGCACCCACACAGCATCACTGTCCCACGGATGAAGCTGCGGTAAGGCAGTGGTCCAGACTAGATTGGCCATGAAAGGCGGCTTTCGCAGCACCACCGCCGTCCCATATCCATCTTCGCAAAAGAGGGATAAAAAGGCGCACATACAAAAACCTTGGAAATTTATATCCGCCCCTGTCAAATCACAGACATGTCGATTCGCACGGGACTAATATTATCACAGGACCTCTGTGTCCGGCAAAATATGGTAGGTCATTTGCAGAGGTAATTTTACCTTACTGACGTGGGTAAAGATCACAGACAACCTCCGTAATTATTAAAAATCACTAGAGGTTACCATGTAATACTAATCCTGTGCGAATAGGGCTTTAGTCATCATTAACAGTGTCATCAGCCACAGCTGTCACTTTTTGGCATGTGATCTCTCAGCTTTCCACAGATGTGATCTCACTGTTAGTGCTGCCTCCGACAACATGTGAAATGACATTGTAGCGACGTGACCGTTAGCATAACAACAAAAAAAGCTGTGCGTGTCTCCAGTGATGATAGAGTCAGTAACGTGTTCAGAAACTTAAAGGTGAATGCTGGCTAACGTGAAATTGTGAGAGGAGGTATAACATTGGGAATACAGCAGAGGCTGTTTTGGAAAAATCTGTTTGATTAACAACAAGTTGTTTTACTTCTTTACACAAGTGGTTTCAGGATGACAAATAATGGTTTAGAGTTAAAATATTCAGTCTAAAAAATGATGATTTTGCAATGATTTCGCTTTGGGAAGTAAACATGGTTCCATCCAATAATAAATGCAGCTACACAATCTCAGAGGACAGACACATTGCAGGTTCCACTTTAGTTGTGTGCTGGTTTAGAAGCAACGGATTGGTCTGGGGAAATATTCTTGATTGTATTAAAGCTTTAGTGCGTAATTTTTTTATATTCATGCACGTCCAATACATTCAAGTTGATACAAAGCTAATTAAGAATATCAGCTCCACACAACTCTCTGTATTTCCAAGTATGGCTATGTTCAGAAACTAGTGTCATCCGGCGACTTTCGCGCACAAAAATTCGAGCAAAGTTAATTACCTCTTCTGAATCCTCCGTGTCCTCCTTGGTTACAAGCAACTGTGTATAGGAAGGGGGGGGGGGAGGGGGCTGCATGATCACGGAAGGCTTGTATCATGTGGAAGTGCCAACAGTTTTAGCATTATTATTATTATTACTATTACTACTATTTGTTTTTATTACACATTATTATTTTTCACACCACTGCATAGATGTGACTCAGTGCTCCCACAGTTACAGTAGATTGTTCTCCAGAAGAAAATGTTTGAATGCTTCTCAATCACATAATTTAGGTTCATTAGCTGTTGTATGACCTTAATCATAAAAGCCTTAATAGTCCTTTTAGCCCACATATCCAGCTGTTGCCATGGCGATGGCCCCAGGTGGCACGCTGGTGGACTCCAAATCCACCCAATTTTCTCACGCTGCTGAAACATCGTCCCCATCTCAATTAGAGGCCAACAATAGTCTCTCTGAAGTTAATAAGCCAATCAACACATTTCCCGCCCTTCGTCTTAGGGGACAATCGCCTCTCCCTGCCAACTATTCACAGCTAATTCTGCCTTTTGAGTGACCAAGATAGATATTGTCTCTCCGCTCTCCAGCAGTGTCACGCTCCAGCCGTCCTCTCACCTCCCCCTCATTTCCCCTCTTGTACTTTTTGGCTTTGCACTTCATTTCTGTTCCTTCAACTGTGGAAGAAGGCAAATCACTGCCAACGTACTGTAGCCTACTGCCATTTTAAGCCTATGAAATAAAATATTTCAACTTTCATATTTCAAACTTCATGAGTTAGCTTTTAGAATGCATTCAATATCCATTCCGTTCAGTTTAAAAAAAAAATCATGCGTGGCAGAAATAGTTCACTGTTGTAGGTTTAGCCTTCACTGATGTGGTTGCTATATTCCAACTTCCAGTTGAGGCCTATCACAGCAAACATCCAACTATCTAAAAGGAAATCGCAAAACACACTTTAAACTTACAAAAACCTTAACCCTCTGAGGACAAATTACGCACCGGCGAATCCAAGCGAGGTTGACAACACTCCTACTCAAAAAGCGATATTACAAAATTCCATTTTAGACATTATAGACATATTTTAGTCATATATTACGCTACTTCTGTAAACTCATTTCAAGCACCAAAACAATTGAGCGTAGGTATGTTTTCACAATGGATTTGAGGGATTTCAAAAAGTGGACATCAACAACTTTTTAGCTTTAGGGCTACAAATTAATTGATCCTCTACCTTCCTTTCCTTCCTTCATCCTTTGACTTGACATGGATTTTTTCTTCTTTTTTCTCCTTGTAATTTGTTTTGAGAAAAGGTTAGGGGACTACTGGCGAAAGAAATCGCACAACAACTTAACTAATGTGGTTTGTGCTGCTTTATCTGGGGATGTGGCTGGCAGAATAGAGGGGCAAGAGAGGGTCAACAGTGTATGTAGAAGTAGACTCTTAATCACCCGAATGACGATGGTCGTGTGTGTGTGTGTGTGTGTGTGTGTGTGTGTGTGTGTGAGCGCGTGTGTGTGTGTGGAGGATGCGGGTCTATTACAGGCAATCACATTACATTAATGGCGTGTACGTGTGTGTGGTTTAGCCTAATCATGATAACTGTATGTAATGTCATGTTGGAGCCATTGTATGTGCCTGCAGCCTTTTACACTCTCTACTGTGACATTGTTGTGACCTCGTATGAGTGACATTAGTCTCAGACTTTCCCACTGAAGAATAACACACACACACACACACACACACACACACACACACAGACATGAACCAGGTGAGAGAATCACAGAGCAGAGGGTGGTCTTGTCATGGGAGTCAGATCAGTTCACTGTTCATTGGTGACATGCATAAACAGATTGCGATACACATGCAAAAACACACACACACACACAAACAAACATGCTACATTCTACACAATGCCTTGTTGGCTGTTTGTCTGCCTTCGCTAATATCAGAGTCCCTGTGAACAGATTTAGCAGTGTTAACCATCCGACACATGGCCAAATGTTTTAGCTGTTTGTTCATCCACTGAGGCTGTTCAAGTTGGGGGAGTGTTCACAAGTGAAATGGTCAGAGACGACAAAGAAAAGAGAAATAACTAATATGTAACTGTGACAGATTACTAGACAGATTTTTAAAAATAGTTTTACCCAACTCAGTAGGGTATACTGAGTTCCACCTGTCAATCATTTTTCATAAAATCATAAAATTTGATAATTACAAACGTGCCATTTAACTCGCTGTGGACATTCATGATCCCCAGAAGATCAATCCTTTTGTTTCCTTTCCTTTGGTGCCATCATAATCACAAAATGGCTCCCTGTAATTAATACATATCAAATAGAGTCCGGATCAGGCCGAATTTTTCTGTCCGAGGCCGGCCCGTGTCCGACAGAGCCGTGTCCAAACCCAGCCAGAGCCCGACATGCATTAAGAAATTTGTGTCCGAGCCCGACCCGAGCCCGACACAGTTAAAATCTAATTTTTTTTTCCCTCATACTAATGACACATGTAGGCTAGGTTTGTGGAAAGCTTTTATTAAGCAACTGTAGGAAGGCATTCGGAAATGTCAACAGATGAGCGCATCAGCGCACACGGGGCAACAAGAGCACGTTAATCAGCTGTTAACATGTTCAATGGCTTAACCTTTCCTGATCGCTTCGTTTCCGACCGTGATCAGAAAACCAGGAGAGACTCGTTACCTCCAGGGCCCACGTTATAACACGAATAACCACAAACTCTGCTCCGGTTGTATGATCTACAACACGCATGCTTCCTCTTTCTCTAGGCTATCTCTCTTCTGCCCACTTATCTCACACACTCACACACACTCACTCACACACACACACACGCACGCACTGAGCTCTCTTAAAAGGAGCCGCAGCATAATTTTACAACAAATGCCTTATCACGCTGATGTGACCGAGCCCGACCCGACCCCGACCATCATTTCTAAATATCTGTCTGAACCCGGCCCATCGGGTACCGTCGGGACCCGTCGGCCTCAGGTCGGGTATCCATGCCTTAATATCAAGGTATAACAAACACAGTAAACTGGGCAGATTGCCATTATATTCCCTGAGCACATCCATGCTCCTCAGAGGATGAATCCTGAAGAATTTGGACAATCCATGACTTTTCTTCGAGCCAAAATATTGCTTGTGTAGATAAAATATGTCATAATGGTATATTTCCATTAAATATGCTGATTATCATCTTCCCAAGAGTTAAAAAAAAAAAAAAACTGTACTATTTCATCCCTTTCCTCTGAAGTCACCCCCTCATCAGAATGTTGTTCATTATGTGCAACATTTTCCTATGGTTTAGTATGATGAACATATCAGCCGCAAGGGACCATTAGTGGGATGTTAAGTCTTGTTACAATATAATTTACAGCCATAATCACTGCCTGCAGATGAGGGGTTTCATATCACAATGTTGTGAAGCTTCTTTGTTACAATGTTGATTC
The DNA here is from genome assembly GCF_010015445.1 of Perca fluviatilis. NCBI lineage: Eukaryota > Metazoa > Chordata > Actinopteri > Perciformes > Percidae > Perca > Perca fluviatilis. The sequence goes on from NC_053112.1 coordinate 11,517,919, forward strand.
CTGTAATTTATATTGTAATATATTCCATAACAAAGATGATTCTATCCTTGAAACACAATGATTTCGTCAGTGGAGGTGAATGGTTTAAAGATTCAATGGTGCCATTTTTTTTTTCAAACTTCAGATAACTCTTTTTGAAATGAAACCTTTTGTGCAACATTATTTTCCAACATCTTCGTACATCAGCCATACACTTTCACATTCGGGTTTATTCCTGTTTTTCAAATCTAAAAATCTTTCCTTGTAGAAAATAATCAACCCAAAAACTTGTCTAGTTTTTTTCTGTATCAAGCGGAAGAATGTTGAAAATAGTGTATTACGATATACTATGCCTGATATACACAAACAATCAAAGAGCAACTCCCACTACACATAATTTGATTGATCCGAGATGCACATTTTACAAATTCCATACTGCTGCCCCTCTGGACTCAAAACCACCACTGTGGATTACAGTCCAAATCGGGACCTTCAACATATTATCATTTCGGAAACCATTTCCGAAAGTTAGGATATGCACCTTGTGGCCTTTAAACATGCACTTTAATGTTTGTCCTGCCCAATCAGTTGGCCAACTTCCTTCTGCTTAAATTTGCAGTGTCTCTCATTCTGATGAGCTGTCATTAGACTGAGGGTTTGTACAGGTCTTTTGGGATAAACATCAGGGCACCTTCTTCGTTTGGTCCAGATTTTCGGACTTCCGAACCGATCCGAGCTAAAATTACAGGTGTGAAACCTCCCCTGGACCATGGTCCGGACCAAACAGCTGAAATTTGGTCCGACCAAAAGAAGTAGTCTCGCTCTGGATCAAACTGAACCATGGTCCGGTTTGTTTCTAGTATGAAAGCATTTTTTGGAAGGTTCTGACTTTCGGATCAAAAACCAGAAATTCTCGCAGGCTATCTTCGTGTTATAAAACTGGGGAAGCTCCTCAAAGTGCTGATATTATGCTTTTTGGCTTTTTCCCTTTCCTTTGTTGTGTTATATATATTTTTTGTGCATGTAAAAGGTTTACAAAGTGAAAAGCCTAAAGTCCACCCCAAAGGGACTTACCATCTCCAACAGAAAACACTGTTCACAAACTGCTCCAAACAGCTCTGTTGTATTCCAGCCTTTACTTCGGTGAGGAACGTGTGTCACTTTGTACCACACGTTATTATGCTTGCCTAGGTTAGCTGCTAGCATGGCACGCCCTCATACTTCTGACTAGCTTGTAGTGCTGACCTAGGTGCTGCGCATGTGCGACTCAAACAAAGATGGGATAGAAGTGAGATGCCTCACTCTGTAGCTAAAACAGAGAGCTTAACACACAGGGTGAAAAAAGGAACTGGAGCAATGTGCAATAACAACACAAATATGGTGTTTTTTGAAAATTAAACCATGTAAACCTATTCTGATATAACATCTAAATACAATCATGAACCTGAAAATGAGAATAATATGAGCACTTTAAGGAATAGCTCAGTGCTTAAGTGTGTTCATGAGCTATCGGAGCAGCGAATTAATTGGCAGATTACTTGTTAAGTGGTAGTAAATGTAGCCTACAGTGTAGGTTTCAGTTTGTTTCTGAATAAATGCTGCAGCTCCTCAAAACCCAACTAAAGTTCCCTCCGAAACAGAGAGAAAACGAGAGGACTGGGAAGCCCGTCTACAAATCAATCAATTACTAGTATTGCGAGACATAGCTCACGTATGTGATGACGACAGGACGTAGTTTTGTCAGGTATTGTTCTTTGGCGCGCTTGCTTAACTGCAGTGTGAAACTAAACATACCCAATCAAATTTATACAATGTAACAAAAACATTAACTTTGGTCCAGACCTTGGTTTGGCCTTTCAAGTGTGAAAAGGCTTTCATATTTTATTGAACTTTCTTTCTTCATGATTCTTCTGTCTGTTGTTCACTTCTGACCACAGCTACAGCGCATTTCCCAAAATAGCCTAAAAACCCAATTTCACGCAAATGGAAAGATTTTGTCCTGTGAACACGGAAAAGCTGAAACAAAACGTATGAAAATGATATTCCTTATAATTTCAACATCAAGTTGTTGCCCTTAGTTTATCTCTATTTCTATCCAATAGATAAAGAGGACAAAAGATGGTGCTCTATTGATAGTATTTGTTTCCCCGCCTTTTTTTCCTTCTTGTACTTTTCTCTTCCAGGTTCTCATTTTTATAAATCCAGGGAGCTAAATACAACTCATTAACACTGATACATATACAAGACACAGTCAACACTAGTAAAGCCTGTTACTACTGTACCAGATGTTATTAGTTACACTTGTTACGCGAAGTGACAGATCAGAGGAGAACCATGACACTGTTGTGGGACATGCATGAAGATGGATGAAATCCAGACAATGAGCTGAAATGTGAACATAATTTGTCTTCACTGTACTGGCCCCCACTAACAGGCTGTTTTATTGTAATGTCCACAAACCCACATCATAGCTATATGAGGTAGCTATTTCTGTCCAGCCTATGTTCACTTTTGTTCACTGTTGTTTGCTTTACTTTACTGTGTACTTTTGTGATCTATTTCCGTTGTGATTTTAACGCAGTTTGGTTGCCTGTTCGGGGGAAGCGGTGTGTAAACTAAATGAAGAAGGCAAACAAACAAGATAAATCTGTGAATTTTGTATAAACTGTAGGAACAAATGACTGTTTTTCTACTGAGCCTGTTATCTCTATATGTTTCTTCGGAGGGTAGGGTGGGAAGAGAGGGATGGCGATCTACGTGTCGAGGGTGGTGGGGGGTGTGGGGAACGAGGGATGAGATTTTTCTGTAAACGGTTGGGGACTGTGCAATGACTACTTGTAATTATTAACAGAATCCAGAGTATAGAGGTGGAAAAAAATGTCCCTTATGACAAATGAAATAAAGTGTTATATTTGCATGATTTCCTGTATTTTCATCGAGCAGATATTCATGGTTGTGTTTACTGAGTCGATGTAAGTCACATAAGTGTTTGATTATGAAAATATCATGAAAATACTGTCAATTTTCTTTTTTGAATATAAATATACAGTTTTCTAGCCATTTTATGTTATCTTTTATGACTAAACTTAGCTGTTGCTGAATGTTTCTTGTTGGATGCACTCTGCGTTATCATGCTTTTGTTCCTGTCACGCCACTGCAGTATCTGATCTTTCGTCAACAAATGTGATATCTTTGATAATCCTAAACCATGCAGCACTCTTTCAAAGTATTTATTCTCCGAGGCACTGGAAAAATCCTGTTCCTCTGAACTCTCAAATTACACCATAACAAATCCCTCTTTCAACCTTCTCCCATGAGAGACAGATTTACATTTATGAATCAAAGCTTCAAATGCCACCTTCTTACAGAAAAAAAACTCATGCATTACACCAGACCTTTCCCTTTTAAAATGGCTGCCACAGGGGAGGAGTCCTTCTTCGACATCATTCAGCTCCTGCATTCTAAGAGGAACTGCAGTATACAAATAAGTCTGAAAGTAATTTTGCTGTGTTAAAAGTCCCAAAATGCAAGGACAACCGTGGAAGGTGAAAGGAGTCAGAACAAGCATCTTTGAATAGGGACTAGGGAGAACTTTTGTAATAGGAGTATAGGTAAGCAAGTTTTCTTGTCATGTTTTGTATGCCTTTCTATACACAAAGATTGCTTAATCTGCTTGAATTTCACTAAATAACCACAAGTGACAAATGGGTCATTCGACTCTAAATAGGCCGTCAGAACACTAAGGGGGGCTTTCACACCTACCTCGTTTGGTCCGGACTTTCAGACTTTTCGGTTTGATCTGAACCAAAATTACAAGTGTGAAACCTCCCCTGGATCCCGGGCGGGACCAAATGACCAAAAGAGGTAGATCAAACTGAACCATGGTTCGGTTTGTTTCTAGAGTGAAAGCATTTTTTTGGATGGTTCAGACTTTCGGACCAAATACAGGAAGCTCTGGCAGGCTATCTTCATGCTAAAAGACCGGGGAAGCTCCTTAAGGAAAAGCTCAGTGCTTATACGGGACAGTGTCAGCGCTCAGAGCAGACAGCTGTCGGCTATCAGAGCAGAGAAAAAATCAGTAGTTTTTCTTGTTAAGTTGTAGTAAATGTACGGTGTAGGTTTCAGTTTGTCTCTGAATAAATGCTGCAGCTCCTCAAACCCAACGCAACAAAACAAAACGAGCCGCGGTAGCACGGGGAGAGCAGCGGTCAGCTGGAAAAACTCAGACAGAGAGAATACGGGGAAAACAGTCCACAAACCAATCAGTTACAACTGTCGGGAGACACAGCTCGCTTATGTGATGACGACAGGATGTAGTTTTGTCACTTAATAGGTCTTTAGTGCGCATTGCTTACAAAGCACTGTATTTCCTTTGTGCCATCAATCATTTTGAAGTCGCTTTCTGTATCATTGCGAAGCAGACCCAGGTGCAGAGAGTGCACCATGCGTAATTTGAGTTAATGTCAATTTAGTCTATGTCCACGGCGTTCCACTTCCGGGATTCCTCCGTTGCTGCCGGAAATTCTGCGGGATCTCCCTCTTTTCGGCCAGATGTCCATCACCTTCTGCTTTCTTTGTGTTGCCATTTTAAACTCCAGTTTATGGTTAACTGCTCCTTAGATTTCGGAAGGGTGAATCGCAACCCGTTCTCACCCCGAACTCGTAAAATACAGTGGCTGTCAGCGTCAGATACGATGGAAAAAGCACCCTCCAGCGTGTGTGTAGTACGCACCGGGCAGAGCAGCAGCTACGCGACACTTGAAGATGAGGTAGTAAGATAGACTTTATTAATCCCACACTGGGGAAATTCCAGAAAGTCCAAAATTCAACATAAGGAGGATGGTTGGCTTTTTACCCCGGAGACTGCCAATAAACCAGAGCACGTTTTTCTCCCATCGCGGAATGCTGTATGGACTAGCCAGACCTTCCTCCGCAGCGCTATGGAGGAAGGCCGGGCCAAGCGAGACTAATGCAAATACAAAACTAGAAATGCTACTGCCACGGTGAGCAGAGACAATCTGAACTGGCCACAGAAAAAGACCCCTAAAGACTCAGCAACCAGGATTTGAAACAACAAGGTGTATATTGTTAGCTTAACAGGTGATGAGGCTGATCAGTCAAGGCAAACTCTTTACCATCATTCCCCACCAGCGGGATTCCAGCTTAGTGTTGGGTAACACCTACTGTAGAACAGCTGTAGAATCAAGTTGCTTGGACAAATACACAAAATAGTGTACATTTCAATTTGGAGAACACATTTAAATGTAATTAAATAAAGCACCATTTGATAAAGTCACTTCTGTACCAGTTAAAGTATATGCACCAACAGTGTAGTTAAATTGCTGACTATAATTGGAATCTAAACTATAAAATAAAGCATTCTGCAAAGGAAATGACGGCTCTACTGCTATTATGCAAAAGCTGTATATGTTGGATATGCTACTTGTGTACTCCATCTATCTGAATTGCATTTTTTAAACAGCCATGAGGCTCTGACGGTTTTGTTTTGCAGGTGTGAAGCCTGTGGTGGAATCAACACTGGTGGCCAGCAGCATTAAACAGAGATGGGCAGGTAGATGTGAGCACTTGACTCTGCCCTCCTCCTTGATGGAAACTCATTGTGTTCTGACCTTTAAGTTCCCTCGATATCTCCCTCCACCTCTCTCTGTCGCTGTTTTCCTCCCTCCTGCTATCTCGCCGTGAGGGCCGGGGACTTGACAGCTGATTTGAAGCACTGCAGCGGCACCAGCGTTTTGTTTAATGATTTGCCCCCTCTCCTATCACCCTTTCTTTGCCGACTCTGTCTTAATATGTTCTGTCTTTTAAGTGTTATTCTCTCTCTCTTCTCTCTCTCTCTCTCTCTCTCTCTCTCTCTCTCTCTCTTTCTCCATTTTACTGCTGCCTATCTCCCTCCCTCTCTCCATTGTTTTAATGTGAGTGAAAGAGGGAGTGTGAGAGTTTCGTATCAGTATGCAGAGCGTCCACCCTCTCCCTCTCAGCAGAAAGCCGGTATCTGGGCCACAGAAACAATGGCTGCTCAGGGCGATGGGAATAAGGATTGGAGACACGGACAGTCCACTGACATTTCATATCAGTTCCTCATAAAATGGCCAAAACAGAGAGAGACAGATGGAGACAGAGGGAGAATGGTCCAGCCACGGAGAGATTTGAAAAATCACTGAAGTATTTCATAGAACATTTAGTTTCTTTATTTCTTTTCATAATCTCCACACCTAGTATCACTTTGTTAAACAATTGCAGTTACCATTCCATTATTAAAATAAACTAGTTTTGGAGCGTTGCTTGGATTAAAGTATATAAAGTCCGGTGTTTGAATGTGACCCAGGATGTTTTTTCATGGCCTAAGCTGAAATGTTCACATGGCCCCCACATGGCCTCTTGGCTTTTTTTGTCCATCTGCTCCATGTTCTGTAGGCCCCCGGGGGTCCATTCTGGCCATATCAGGAGGACGGTAATGGGTTGGCCACAAGTGGGGTGCTCTATTTTTGTCCTTTGACTTTGGATTGGGACAAAACAGGATGTGTGTTCATTTCTTACAGGCCCCAAATGGAATACATGTTTTGGCCATTTGAGTAAAACATATGTTACCAAAGGGGATAATGCTATTTGTGATATTTGTATGATAAACAGCGTAAAGTAAGTTACTTTACTTTTTCCCGAAAAAAGTAGTTACGTTACTGTAACGCGTTACTTACTGAAAATTTGGTAACGAAACGTAGTTCCTTTTTCAATTCGGCGCGACGTTACTTTTCCCAGGGACAGATTTGACAGCGACACTGGCTTCTCAGCTGCGCGCTCACAAGCTCCACAAGGTACGTGACAGAGGCTGGTAGTAGCGGAGCAATGCTGCAGCCAACGCTAACTTTTGAGAGCGTTTTTAGCTTTGTGGCTTTTTACTGGACGGCTCTCTGAGTGGAGAGCTATGTGACACATGCCACTACATCGCTGAGGACTGGCGGTTAAATCGGCCGTCCTACAAACAGAGCATGCCAGGCAGACACAAAGCTGACAACCTCACAGATGGATGCGGTGGAGATGGGCTCATACATAGACTACACGCAGCGGCCCGCTGTGGACTTGTGTCGGTCGCACGGACACGCAAGGACTTCCAGAAAAGAGGCTGCATGTGTTTATGACAATGCACGGACCATCGTGGCTGCGCGACCAGTACTACAAGTAGATATGGACATTACACATTAACACTGTGTAACCTAGTTCAGACACTTCACTGATAAACCAGAGACTGGCTTTATGGCCAAAGATAGCTTTTGTATAATTAACTTCAGTCTCTGCCAGAGACACCTGCTTTTAAAAGTAACGTAAAAGTAACGAGTAAAGTAAAAAGTTACTTTCCATAGGGGGTAACTAAGTAAAGTAAAGTAAAATATTACTTTTTTAAGAAGTAATGAGTAACGAGCAAACACTACTTTTTAAAAGTAACTTCTCCAACACTGATGATAAATGATTATTTTTAGTTTTTTTTCAAACCAGACAACACACATGGGCCATGAGGGATCCATATTATTGAACTCATATATAGAAGTAAAACCAGATCTTATGTATTATATTCCATTCACATTTACATTATTTATAACTCAAATAACTACAAATCCAGCCTTGGAACATAGCCTAACACATATATTTCAATTTTAGAGCTGCCTTTAAAAAATTAACAATTTAATAAATGAACTACTTCCTATAAGTCCTACAACAAGCAGATGAATTGTTGACAAGGCAAGTCCATGGACTACTCAAGGGGTCCATAGTCTATATCTACGACCTTCCACTTCCGGGATTCCCCCGTTACCGCCGGAAATTCCACCATATGTCCTCCTTTTCGGCCGGATTTCCGTTATCTAACACTTTCTTTGTATTGGAATTTTAAACTCCGATCGATTTATGAAGACTATGGTTAACGGCTCCTCAGATCTCTGCAGGGTAAATGCAGACAGCTAGCTAGACTATCTGTCCAATCTGAGTTTTCTGTTGCACGACTAAAACAACCTTTGAACGTACACGTTACACCAAAACAAGTTCCTTCCAGAGGCTATTTTGCAGCGGCACCGGGGCTCTGTTGCCGATCTTAGCCCCGCCCATTAAGATTGTGATTGGGTTAAAGACATGCCAATAAACTGTTTTTCTCCAATCCCGGAATGCTGTGTGGACTAGCCAGACCCTCCTCTGCAGCACTGTGGTCTGGCAAAGCGAGACTAAGGGGTCCATGATGATGATCGAATGGGCTCCAAAAAGAGTACCTGCAGGTGCCCTATCCTATTTGTACCTCTTCCATATAGGATGTACTAGGGCTGCACAATATATTGTTTATTTTATTGTCATTGCGATATCATCTGTCACAATATACATATCGCAAAAGGCTGCGACATATCGCGAAAGACACCAAGATATTTTATGTGTTAGTTCAGTGGTTCTCAACCTTTTTTGTGCCAGCGCCCCCCTATCCATTATCCAGGTCCCTAATGCCCCCCATCAAATAATGTGTAGGCTAATTGCCCTGAATATTAATGATTACGCCCTAATATTAGGCCTATTATTGTTGTTACTATTGTTATCATAAATCATATGATTGAATGACAAACAACACATGTATTAGTTTCCCAGGTATCAAAAAAGCCATGTGAATAGAAATTATATATATATATATATATATATATTTACAGGTTTTTAAAAAAATGCAACCATTTGACATTCAGTTTAAATAACAGCAGCCAGTCAGAACGACTAGATATGTAACATTCCATCTATAATTAGGTATTATCAGAATGCCTGCTGCATGTCCCTGGTGTGAACCTCAGCAACTTTTATAAGATGACTATAATGTGAATGTCCTTTTTTGTTTGTGAAGTGACCTTGGGTGTCATGAAAGGCTCTTTAAATAAAATGTTTAATGCTTGGAAGAGTCTAGGTTTGCTATCGCCTGTCTTGCGAGTAAATAGCAGGAAAAAACTTTAGGAGAAATGCAACCCCACATGCGCTGCGTTTTGAGGAGGTGTGAGAATCCCGTACAGCAAACGGTGACATCACTGCCTCTATCGCTTGAACAAGACAGTTTTAAAACACCAAACACAAGCCCTGAACTGGCCGGGAGTTTGGGGAACAGCTAAATGTTTGCCAAACAACAAAGCACAGTCGATATCCTTCACTCGTCTCTTTTCTTTCTGTCTTTCTCCATGAAATGAAGCTGCCTTCAGGTGCAGTAGGAAACGCTGTGTTCTATAAACGATCTGACGAAAAACTGTTGCTGTGAAATATAAAGTCTACTTGTGCTACATTGAAGAACACTACAGGACGTCGCAGCAATTTATTTATTTTTTTATCTGAATGCAGCTTCACGTAGTACAGAGCTCATTTAAGATGATGCTCTGACGTCCCGTTTTCGTGAAGGCAGCGCGGAGCTGCGCCAAACAAAGCTGACAGAACAGAAGCACAGAAGAGAAGAAGAGTAATGATAAACCGTTTCGTCCAGTTGCAGTGCTGTAAACTGGCAGGTTTTAATGTTGCAGACCACTGTTTTTTGAGTATTTTAAAATGTAAACATGTATTGTTATTGTAAGTCTTTGGTTTAAACTAGCTTTCAAACAAACAAACAAACACCCCCCAAGGGCACCTCAACGCCCCCCTTTCCAAATGTGTCCATTGCAAGCCCATTCCCATTTCTGTGTGAAGATTATCAGCCAACCAAGTAGTAGAATATCTAGAAGTATAAATCAAAGGCAACCGGATTTGCTGTTTTATTCTCTTATCTTTTATCTCATTCTGTAGTTCACTAGTTCAGGCACTCAATATTCCCATTTGGCATTTCCATCCCCAAACCCAGCAATCTTACTGTCTGCCTCTACTCCACATAACACACCAGTCTTATCAGGCTAAATCACAAAATGGGGCTGCAAGAGGGTGCAAATTTATCCTATACGACAAAAGAGCTATTGATGTGAGATGATGATTTCTCCATCCAGTAAGTGTCCTATGCACAGAAAGAAATGTTATAGCTAATGCCTCTTGTATTATTAATTGTGTAAACATGTATGCATTGCACTGACACCAGCTCAAATCGTTTCTAAATGTTAAAATTCCAACTTGTCCTTGCATTGCCATTTGGAACTACCTTGCCAAACTCCCTAGGACTGCTGTACATTTTGTATTGTTCTGCAGCTACACTTTGCAATTCAAACCAACATTTCAACTGATTTTGCTGAAGCAGTGAAAACCATTATTACTTAACACATTGAAGCTTCAGTCCTTTCAGGAGAAGCAGCCTTTTCCCTAAAATGTCTGAAGGTACACTCTAGAAGGTAAACTGTCTCGGTTTCCTCTTGGCCCGGCAGAAATCGGTCCTTAAATAGCCCCCTTCAGAAAGAAAACAACAACTTAATAGGGACAGGAAGTCAGACATCTCCAATCATGCATCTGTCATCATCCGATACTTGTGCAAAATATAATCCCCAAGACTTGGTTACAACAGCAGGAGGCCAGTCAAAGCAAGTCTACCACTGCCAGTTTCTATAAAGGGACCTGTCATTTATTTGTCATCAGCGACTGTGTCCTCATCATGGAACAAATTATTAGGACAAGCAAGAGGTTGTGCTTTTCCAATGTCTTAATTCAGTGCATGGACGTCTTTGACCCAGAAGGAACTCCTTTAAAGAATCAGTTGTTCCAGTTGATTTTAGGATGGTGTTAAATCTCAAAATTAGCACCTTGTTCAGTTCTTATTGACGTTACAAACGGCAATAAGCGAAAGCAACACAGCACTACCCACTTGTTTGGTTTCAGTTATCATTTGAAAACAGCTTCAGCTCTCATTGTCGTAATTGTTCCTACAATGCCATGTAATCTTTCTCCCTGCAATTTCTGGAGAAAAAAGATATATTTCTATATTTAAAATACATTGTTATTGAGAAAATTAAATTTTTTTATTTTAGTCTCCTCAAAATGCCCATTTTATGAAGAGCTGTAAATGTGCTAAGAATGTAACTGGTGAAGTGTAGAAGATAAGATGTGCGGTCCTATTGCATATTGAGTATTTGTCCATTAAAGGCCAAGCATTGTTGTATTTAATGATATATACAGACGCATCACAAGCATGGCCCTGTTAAAGTTAAAGTGCATGCCTGTTAATTCACAATGCTGTGTCAGCAGCTATAAAGCCAGACACTGAAATGTTTAATGTGACCATCCATCCACAATGACCACACACACACACACACACACAGGTTTGTGGCACTATCTTTGTGGGGACCCGTCATTGACATAATGCATTCCCTAGCCCCTTACCCTAACCTTAACCATCACAACTAAATGCCTAACCTTAACCCTTACCCTCACCCTAACCATAACCTAATTCTAACCCTAATCCTAAAACCAAGTCTTAACCCTCAAACAGCCCTTTAAACTTGTGGGGTCCAGCATTTTGGCCCCACAAAGCTGTCGGGACCCCACAAGTATACTGGACTCCCGGTTTTTGGGCCCCACGAATATAGTTAAACAAGAACACACACACACACACACACACACACACACACACACACACACACACACACACACACACACACACACACACACACACAAGACTGCTCTCGGAAAATGGCTTCCACCGTGAAAATAGGCAAATAGTGTGTCATTTCAAAATCCATCTCAGGAAATAAGCTGTGCAATCCTCACTCAGCCAGTTATTGAAATGAAAACAGGTAATTTCCTGCATAATATAGAGATATTAGGTCTATATTTCCTTTCGTAAGACTATAGTCTAGAAAGTGCACACCTAGGGTGAAATACATGAAAATATTTCGCCACACATACAATGCCTGGAAATGAGCCTGGATTTAAAGCCCTTGGTATTGGACAATTATGCAAAATTATGTGCAGTGAAATTTTTTCTTTCAACACAAACTTTTTCATATATTTTGGGTATTTTATGCCTTTATTGGAGCATAGAGATGACAGGGAACGAAAGAGAGAGAGAGAGAGAGAGAGAGAGAGAGAGAGAGAGAGAGAGAGAGAGAGAAAACAAAGAGCCCCAGTGGAATTAGGGACATTGTGGTTCATGGTTAGAGTCCCTAAGCTATGGGGCTGCCTAGCCAACAATTTATTTTTATTAGTTTTCTTACAATATGTATGCAAGGCAACTATAGTGGGACAGGAAGGTTTAGGCATGTCTTGTTTCCTTGCACATCAACATTTCAAGGTGCACACATATTGAACACATAATTTCCACCGATTTGATCATGTTTAGTACTTTGATAATTGTGCTCATAATATTTATTTTACATTAGTATACATTTTAATGGAGGATATTTGCGTTTAATTTGGTGCTTTTGCACTGTGGCCACTTGGGGCCAATGAAACAAGCTGTATTCATTTTCATGTGTAGCAGTAATTAATACATCATTTCCGTGGATTGGGTACACGTTATTACGGTGCATAACTTACTGGAAAAAAACTGAGCAACTTGTCCCATGGGTGCTGGTGCCAAAATCATATATTTAATATGTACATTGAAGCGCTATTAGTGTTAAAGAGCTGCCTCCCTGCCCAAAATCTCTGATATGAATGTCCATAATGCATTGTGGGAGATGGACTTTGAATGTGCCCCACTCGTACCGTGGTGTCTTACAGCATACTGTAATATTTCAGTAATAAGACAAAAAATCATTAAAATAAAGAAATAAAAACCATGATAACAACTAAATAAATGTTGATTAATGTAGTGTTATAGTTTTAAAAATATGAATAAATATCTCTGGTAATAAGACCGAAATAACATTAAAAGACATAAAAATATAAACCGTGATAACATCTCGTGAATAAATGTTGATTAAATCAGCTGTTTTAGTTGTCCTAAAAATACCAATAATAGCAAAGCGATACACTTTCTCAGCTGCAGTTCCGACTGACAGAAGCAAACGTGCTGTGAACACGAAAGATGCTTCCAATAGAAATACATTAGTTTAAAAAATGTGCTGACCCGTCACAAAAGAAAAAAAACATGTCCGTGTACCCAAATCAATAGTGTTACGTTTGAATGATAAGCAGAACCCAAATGCAGACAGACGCAGAGCCAGGTTTTATTTAAAGTACTCAAGTGGCAAGTCCAGGTTTCCAGGGGGGAAAACAGGTCAGGAGAATTCCAGGAAGGGGCGGGTGCATCAGAGAGAGATAGTTTAACTGGCTAGAATTGGGGTCCATTGGTGGTGGTACCAGTTCCAGTTCGGAGTATGGCAGGAGTGGCGCGGTAGCAGGCGTCAGGTTCCAATGGCAGCGTGGTAGTATTATCTACGATCTGACGCAGAGTGGAGGACTGACCAGGTATATGAAGCAGAGGTTGATTGTGGTAGATGAGAGGCAGCTGGAACCCTGACTCCCGCACACCAGACTCTACTCCTGCAATTAGGACAGAAGAGGGAGGGATCGGGGAGAGAACAGAGAAGCTACCTAGGGGCAGCGGACCTAACAAATAGATTAAATTACATGAATACCTGGCTCTTTACCTGCTAAATGCTCCACTTATGCACCAGCTAGTAGTAACCCTTGTCTGTTGTTTGCTACTGGATAGGTAGACCTAGAGTCAAGTCAGTTTATCAGAACTTTTGCACTGAAAACAGTGACTACGTTTACAAGCTGTCAATATTCGGGTTATGGTCAGGTTAAGGTCACTATTCGGGTTTCTGAAACATTCGGAATAACCCGTTTACATGCGTGAGAAAGAAATTGGTTTCCTCCTCGCGCCAAAAGTGTGGTGCTGTGCTGCGTCTCACCATGTTTACCTCTACTTCTTGTTTACTTCCGGTATACTGCGCGCAGGTTTTCTGCATTGACATATATATAACTATATTATTATAGTATATAATTATTATTATAACTATGTTTTCTGGCGCATACAAGAAGTTCCTCTACTCAAAAAAACCAACCAAGATTCCTTGCGAATAGAACATGCGCAGAACACAAATCAATGTTCCTTTTGATGGGGATATGCCGATACGCGTTTACATGACCAAAATTTCGGGTTAGAAAAGGGGTAACCCAGGTAGCATATATGAGCATATTCGGGTTTTTGCCGGTGTTTACATGGCCGTGCGCGACCGGGTTATTGCTAATATTCCGGTTTTGAACGGGTTATTGGCTGCATGTAAACGTAGTCACTGACACCATAACAATGAGTGGAAAGATGCTAAAATGGGCTGTAGAGATGAGGAGACATGCAGAACTAAGGGATAATTCTCTGTTGGTTCGTCACTACAACCGACTCCTTTCACATCACAGATCATTTGTTTTGATTCTAATTTACTACTTTTAAATTGTAGTATTTTACTTGAAAGAAATATGTGGATATGTCTTCCACTAGTAGTCTGAACATATATTGAGTTAGTCAAGTCGGTAAAAGACATTCAAACTTGTTGACCGTCCTGCTGGTGGCTCTGCCAAAAACACACTTGGAAGCAGCGGGAAAGTGTCAACATATCCTGAGTGATCGGTATTCTTGGTCCTGACAGTAACTTTGTCGCCCAGGAAACAATTTTTGGAACAGGTGGCTGTCTGGCTATACAGGGTCAGGAGCAAACCTCTCTGCCCTCTTTCATCACCCTCACCATGATCTAGCGCTTTAATTGACAGCGCTTGAAAGGTAATAACCGCCCAGCAACATGGACAACAGCAGAGCTCGTCCTTGGAGTGACAGGAGGCAGAGAAGGAGCTGCAGGAGTTAGTCTCATCCAAAAATCCAAACGAAGCCACATACACAGCTGTCATATATAGCATATGAGATGATGTGTTATTGTTTTATTAATAAATAATGTATGTATGTTATACCCCTGTCCACATACTTCTTGTTTATAATTATTTGGCTAGGTCCATTCGTTCGAACCTGTGGCCGCTGCATCGAGGAGTTGACCTCTATATATGGGCGCCTGCTCTACCAGGTGAGCTACCCAGGTGCACCCAATTACCAGGAATTTGAATGCTACACTGTACAATGATATTTTATACAATATTGTGATTCCATATTTTTGGTGGCAGCTTGCGGGAGGCCCGTTCTTGTTTCAACCTTTCAACATCTTGTGCAAGATCCAAAGGTTTATGAAGGTCACTATAGAATTATTTCTCTGAGTTTGGTGTCAAAGAGCTTGACCTCAACACCATCCACAGCATTTGGGATGAACTGGAACGTCGACTGATAACCAGACCTTATCATCCAACATCTGACTGAATGGGAGCAAATCCCTGCAGCCAGTTTCTAAAATGTGGTGGGCAGCCAATCATATTCAGGTATCCACATACATTTGCTTACATAGTTCAACTTTTGTGTATGTGCATGTTATAGCCCTGTGTCAGGGGTATGCACACAGTTCAACAAGTACCCACATACCAGTACAGTGTATTTAGATACACATGAAAACATTTTAATCTTCCACACAGACTCTCTTTCTCACACACACACACACACACACACACACACATACACACACACACACACACACACACACACACACACACACACACACACACACACGAACACAAGTGCAATTCATTACTTATTGGTACAGCCATTGACCTGGCTGTTTGATCAATTCTGCACACAACTGCCACACATGCAGCACACACACACACACACACACTTACGCAGACACAGACACACACACACACACACACACACACACACACACACACAGTCACTGAACAGGGATTAATCAGAACTTTGACCCAAGCACTAATTGCAGACCCAGCAGTATTTCCTGCTGATTTCTTATCTCTGTATTGTGCAAAGTCTGTTCTTTTACTCTGAAATAAGACCTCCTATGCTTAGAGAGGAAACAAGTGACATAGTGAGAGTAATACCAATCAGGGGAAATCAGTTTGGAAGAGTTCCTCCCATCTTTCACTCCTATCCCCTTTACTCGTCTCCTCTTATCTGTCCTTTTATTATCTTCACCGTGCTCTCTCCCACTCTCACTCATCCTGACCCCACTTTACCTGCAATTTCCTCTCCTATTTCTCTTCTCCTGCCCAGCCCAAGTGTGTTTCATAGATTTAAGTGTGTTCATGACTCCTCCTGTATCTCGTGGTTCAAATGTTACTGACTGTCAATTTGGTTACTGTTTGAGTTTTTTAAGAAGTCCCCTGACATGGTGTGCTATAAATGAATGATTCATATGCACTAGATGTTTCCAAAGGTTTGTGGACAACCTGATCATTACACCCATATGCAATAACAGCCTCTACTATTATGTGAAGGCTGTCCACCAGATTTTGAAACCTGACTGTGGGGATTTACGCTGATACAGCCATAAGAGCATTAGTGAAGTCAGGCATTGATGTTGGCTGATAAGGCCTGGCTTAAAGGTGTTCCATTTCATCCCAAATGTGTTGGAGGGGGTGGAGGTCAAGTTCTTCCACAGCAAACTGGGAAAACAATTTTGTTATGGACTTGGCTGTGTGCTTTTTTTTTGTATGCCACTGTAGCATTAAGATTCCCTTTAAAGGGAACTTAAAGCCCTAGCCCAAACCATTAAAACCAAACTAACTAATGAACAATAGTTTGGGTTTTGACATTTGTTGTATCACATAAACAGTGATTATCCGAATGTGTAATTTCAGCATGTTAAATTACAAAATGTACTGCTAACTGGAACTAAAGTAAGTCAAATCACAGTAAGAGCACCGCCACACAGTAGCTTCATATTACTGTCTAGGCTGCACTCTGTCTTGGTAATATGTGGGCTCTAGAAACAAACTAAACCGCTATAAAGCTATATTGAGTTAAATGTAGCCGGTGAGATATCCAAGGCTAGCTTTGATAGTTTAACTAAATTTAATTACTTTTTCCCCTAGCTAGTTTTTTTTTTTTTAATTTGCAATATCAAAGTGCAAGTTTTTTTTATTTTCCTCTGACATTTTAGATATACCAGTTCAGAATAGGGTATATGGGATGTCTTTTTTTGGCCATTTGTGCTGACAAAGAAAACTCGTGGCATGTTTCCAAACTGCTGTTCTCCATGAGTCTCGCTGCTAGAAAAGGAAGCCTTTGATCAGAGACAAGTCAGGGAATATTTTTTAATGCCCCAAATGCCATAAATGCACACCTGCTTTTGTCTTCTTTTCACATGCAAAGTGCTGTCATTGTTGAAATGCTCATATCTTCAGAAAATCCTTTCCACAATGCTGTATTCGTGGATTGAAAACATCTTTTTTTATGATTAAATTTAATATAATTTCCTGTGACAGCTGCAATCTGTTGAAGACAGATGGGAAAATCACACAGGAGAAGTTCTGGATTTGCTTTCTTGTTGTATCTCACGGAGATTACAAGTCTTGAACTACATGATTATAGATTGCTGACCTAGTTAGAATTAAGTTATTCTAAAACATAACATGAAAAAAGTAGCAATTTGTGTAACTGTCAATCAAATAAAAAAAACACAGACTTTTGTCTTTTTAAGGCCAGCAGAAATCCTGCATAACTCTTTGCTGCAACAATGGTGCTGCTTAAGTGAGACCTTTCAGCATAAAACACTGAACCACCTGTAGGCTTGAAAGGTGGCTGTTAAAAGGGATGTTTCTTGATTCCTCATAGAAAAAAGAAACTGTGGACAGCTGGACTTCGTGTCACTTAAAATGTATATAAATCGTGATCAATTTTCAAAAGTTGAAGAAAGTATCAAAAACGTCCTCAGAAACTTCTCAAACCAATTTGTGCATTAATATGCTCGGTATGCGTTAGTCACATTTTCAACATGAGTATAGCAATATAAAGTGTTTTGAGTTATCCACCATGGAAATGTATTGCTATCATAGTACGTTACATTCGTACTCGGAAGTTGGATTTTCCGAAGTCAAAGTTGGAAACTCGCCCCCTTGACCTCGGATTTCTGAGCTCGGAACCCGGACAACCTTGAAGTAGCCCGAGTTCAAAATCCAACATGACTGCCCTGTGCATCAACAGTAGTGAAAGCTGTAGTAACATACAGTTATTAGCACTTCTGTCTTATTTTATACAACTAAATCAGTCCTGTCCAATTTCTATATATGGGCAGTGACGGACTGGTAATCTGGCATTTGGGCAGATGCCAGAGGGGCCGCGGGCCGTCATGGGCCGTTTGGGCCGGCCGGCCAATCAGAGAGCCACATGATTGTCACAGCCATGCGGCCAATTAATTGTAAACTGCGGCCCATATCATTTCTCTCAGCCCCCTTTCAAGCATCAATAACAAGGTTCTTTTGCTAAACGATAGCCAAATGTATCCAAATCCTTCACACTTACTGGTTATGTAATCTGATTTGTATTTATACCACATATGAGTCTCTCAATATCACAGTCATGGTTACCCTCTACAGTCACGAACTTTTACATCAGTCTGTATTGTTTTGTAGCAAAATTACTTATTCAGATCAGATGTTCAAAAACGTAAACGTGCATGGTTTGAAATAAACAAATCTACCTGCATTTCTTTTATTTGAATATTTGTTTGCAAAAAATGAAGCAATGCCTTCTGGGAATTTCAAGACCGAATCAAGTAGAGCCGAGTAGACTGTAGTCTTTATGTGTCTATGGTGTCTATGCGTCAGTGTGGTGGTTGGAAGTTGTTGACAAAAAAATTAATCGAGGCATCAAGCGACACAAGGGGGGGTGGGGGCAGAGAAAAAGAGAGAGAAATATAAGGGAGCACTGTTGGCTGACGTTGAAAAATGCTGCAAACTGACTGATTTGTTTTTAAACTCAAGTGCAGCTTCAGCTAGCATTAGCGCTAATACAGCTAGCATGTTAGCGACACAGCTGAGCCAGCACACCATGGAGAAAGACAGGACAGTGAGGAATATGAGGAAGAGGAAGAACAAAACGAGCAAGAGGAGGATGAAGAGATAGACATGGATAACGAATCTATGGCACTAACCAACACAGAACAAAAAGCGTTCTGTGGGTCTGAATGTGGATTACCAGAAGTAACAGAGATGGAGACCAATGCTGCAGGAGGGAGTGTAGGTGTAGGTAGTTTGACTACTTCAGAATATTATATTATGGAGCGGCTGGCTCTGATGATTTATTCTTTTTTTTTTTATAAGTCTATGTTTTGGTGCAGTTGTTTATAGCATGGGAGTTTACGTTCACCATCACTGGGGCTATCAAAAGTGCGTGTTCTTTCCGTGCGTCAAAAGTTCTATCTGCGACCCCCCCCCCACCACCACCGGTGAGCTGCTGGTGGGTGGAAATGCCAGGACCATTTTTTGTTCCCAGTCCGTCACTGTATATGGGCATGTTATTATGCTGTTTTTATGCACAAAAAAACAGCGTAATGCGTTGATAAAGCTCCACTCACGGACGAAGTTGCACTTCTTGGAATAATATGGCCACTGTAGGGGTTAAAATGCAATCTGAATGGGAGGGGCTAGAAAGAAATATTCAGTTGGTTGTCATACACAATTTCTCCGCTAGATGGGAGAAATTCTTACACTAATGATATTGATAACAATGGCTAACCTGGCTAGAGTTATCCCCACAATGAAAAACCATACTTGTAAATGGAATGCATTCAAGTCAGGTGTGATGTTATTCCCAGCTCGGGCTTACGAGGTGATTGGAATGCGCTATTAGAATGCATTGTAACCAACATAAAGACTGAAGAAAGAGTCTATAAGTTTATAACACACATTATGATACTGAAACATAAATTATTCTAACCTGGAACACCTGAGTGTTCCCAGGTTATTTAAGCCTGACTGCAGTGCAGCTCTGGGCTCTCTCTGCCTGTGCTGCAGTTTCAGCGCTCCCTTCTTATTCGTTGGTTTGGTTCGGTATCTTTAGGTTATCTGGATGCTTTCTGTGCACTTTACACTCACACACACACACACACACACACACACATCCATCACTCATACACACTTACACCACTGACTATACTTACAACCACACCCCACAATCCTTTAATTTGATCTATTTTGGTTTGATTTGGTTTCATAAAGCATACTTTTGTAAAACTTTATAATGGTATGTCTCCTATGTGTTGTTGCCTGAGAGCCGGGGCATAACAAATTGGGGGCTCGTCCGGGATTTCTTATGACCCGGCTCGTCACAGTCCCAGAAAAGTCAATATGTGTAGCATTAATGAATGAATGATTGAGTTGATCATTTTCGTGTCTGGCCGCTGACACGGCTCATCCATTCTAGGATTATTTAGAGACATTTTAAAGAAACACTTTCCTAGTGCTGACACAAAACAAAATATGTGCATAAAGGGTACAAGTAACGTTTGCAATTCAACACAAAAAACAGATAAATACAGGGTAAATACAACTAGGGTACTAACATAAAGTTAACATTTCAACATAGCATGTGAAAATATCTGATTTTGACCACATTGCGTGGATCGGATCCCAGGGCAATGAAATTGCACCGAAGTTCCCAAAGATTGTCTCGTTTGAAAGATGCTGTAATTACATGAAAAATCTGCACGCAGTTTAATTAGGTTTGAATGGTAAATTTCACTTTGAGCCTCTACATTACAATAATGACGTGATGAAATATAGCTTGAATAAAACCCCGTTCCTCACCTTAATCAAATGACGTAGATTATGCATCTTCATCTTGTAAAATGAGGAGTTGCAATTACATGTAATTTACAATCTCATTATTATTTGCTTGCAAGATGAGGAAACAGAAATCCAATCCTACATTTGCATCAGTGAAAAAAAAACAAAGCCAAACCTCTGCCTGAGTAGCAAACTTTCTCCATTAAGCAAATACGGTTCACACTATTTAACACTGATTTAGAATTCATTATAAAAACATTTTAGCCTGGAAATGTAAATACTCAAAAAAGGTGGGGCATGTTGCATGTGTTTGCCCAGGGGCCCATTGTCTCATTATCTGCTCATGTGTATCTTTAACTGTTTTTGTGTTTATGTTTGTGTGTGAAAACAGAAAACCTGTGTATGTGTTGATATATTTATGCAAATAATCTAAACTATGTGTCCATACGTTGAGGGTGAAAAGTCTCCAAGAAGTGTGTGTTTGTGACTGAGAGAGCATGAGAGTGTATGTGTGTTTGCATGCAAGATAATAGAGTATTTGTGCAGACATAAGAGTGTGTGTGTGCTTTGTGTATGAGAGTGTTAGTCTGATGGCAAGGTACAGTATCTAGTAGCGTGATTGTAATGTTTATCAGTTCTACAAGTTACATTTATTTCCATCTGAATCTACTGCATGTGTGATGTTCATTTTTCAGCAAAGTACTTTTATTACATTGCCCAGTCCATATGTACCAATGAGGGTGGGCTACATAAGGGACGCACCTTTCAGTATAATGCAATAAAGCACTGCAAATTACATCCTCCAAAAATAATCATAAAGTTGAATCAACACGTCTCTAAAGAAGGTAAAAAAAACGGAACACTATAACCTTAGTGAAGGTAGGATTTATTGCAGGGACGTTGTATTAGACTGCATTAGTTTTAGTTGTGTACCGCATAAAGTGGCAACTAATAGTATTCTAAGAAAAAAAATCTGGTTAAGTAATGTCGTTTTTTTTTAAAGATTATTTTTGGTGGGCTTTTCCACCTTTGTTTGATAGGACAGCTAGGTGAGAAAGAGAGAGAGAGAGAGAGAGAGAGAGAGGGTGAAGACATGCAGGAAATCATCACAGGTCAGATTCGAACCCTGGATCTCTGCATCGAGGTATAAACCTCTCAGTATATGTGCGCCTGCTCTACCCACTGAACCAACCCGGCCACAGTAATGTAGTTTAAGAGTCAGTTATATTCAAATTACAACAAATTTGGCTCCATGGATTCTTCATGTTGAACCACCCAGAGGCCAAAAGTGCAAAATAAAACTAAGTCCACTAATGAGGACTGCAGAGATGCTACCCCAGCAGTTTTGTTCTGCAACCTGTTCCAGCTCCATCAACATTTACCTCCAACTTTTCTGCTTACTTGCAGGTGATTTGAGATGTCTAGCCACGTACAAAGACATCTTTGGCATTCAGTTAATTTGTTTTGGAAAAAAAAGTTGGAAAAAAGTTTTGAAAACCACTTTCAGACATGTTGCCGTTAATTTGATGGGCACTATCTGAAAACTATTCTGTCCGTATTGAAGGATCAAACAAACCTCAATGACATACTAGCTACACCTGACTCTGCACTCCTGTGTGTGTATATATATATATATATATATATATATATATATATATATATATATATATATATATATATATATATATATATGTACCTTTGGGCTATTCATTAAAAATCTAGCAGCCTATGTGCACCCTCTGCCAATTAAACATCTGGCAGACCTATGGTCTGTCTTTGAACATCTTGAAGACTTCATATTACTTGTAGCCTTTATAACAGTAGCCTAACCCATAAGCACTCACTAAATAAAACAATGACAGTGGCTAATATTCTAATTATTTACTGTCTGAGGTGCATTTCTCTTTTGTAACTTCTGCTCTGTCCATCCATGTTATTTATTTTATACTCTGCATCTAAGTGCTCCTTTCCCGTCTTATATTCATACTCCTGTTGTTTCCGTGACTCTCTCTACCTTTATGTTTCAGTTTGCCATTTCATTTACCTTTGACCCTGAAATACTCTTCTTAGTTGTCCCTCCACTTTCCCCTTTTTTATTCTCCCTTTTGTTCTTCCTCCTGTTTTGCCTTCTCTGCTTCATTGTCTCTTTTGCTCTGTCCTGCTTCTTCTCCCCTTTTCCTTCATCACTGTATCCTTCTTTCGATCTTTCCTTTCACATTTCTGTCTCTCGACTCGTCTCTGACCTCTGCATGTCCATCTCCATTAGTTATACTCCAGCCCTTCCTTCTTCATCTCATACTCTCGCATTGTATTTCTGTTTCCTTCAGAGCCGACCTGACAGCTTAGATCTTCAGTGCCTCAATCTTTACTTTCTCAGACCCTCTTTTTTCTTCCTTTCCTTGTTTTTCTTTCTATGTTGGTTTGTCCTCCGTGCTCCTCTGAACATCTCACATCCCATTTTGTAGTTTTATATCACCCTGGTCAATGTATCAAGTTATTTCTTCACATGAGAAAGTACTGTTTTCTTACTGTATCTATACAAATAACACTTTGCTGCAACTTTGTCTTTTGTCCAATCTGTTGTGAATCTGTTGTGGCATCCCTCGTTCTCACAAAGTATTCTAATTCTGATCACTAAATATGAGACTATCTTCTGAAAACCCAAACAAAGCACCATTACACTGATGGATTTTCAGATGTGTTTACAGCCTTAATTGACACTACCAAAGCACTCAGTGTAGTGTTAAAAAATATACAGGTGATGTTTGAATGGGCAGAGTGGAGGCCAGAGGACTCTTAATGTCACAAACAAATAAAAATAAAAAACTTTATTGAATGGCTCATCTTTTTGGCCATTGTTATTGTGCAGAGTTGAATTGGGCTGCTAGCCAGAAGGCAGCAATAGCAGCCCATCAGCCTGTTCTTCTGACTCTCTTAATTATACTTGCTAAACAGCTGATTCTGGCTGAGGTAATTCTGCTTTGACGTAATCTAAAATGTCCTCTGCAGATACAGGGAGTTGTTTTGCCGATCTAAATGCAGTTCTCAAGTCCAGCAGAAGACAGCAGAGTTGTGGCGATGCACTCAGGCAGATAGGAGAACACTAATCACAGCTATAGGTTCCTTGAGATTTTCCTCTCTGAAGGTTTTCCTCAAGCTATTGATATGTTATGTATGAGCAGATTCTGGGTGCAAAAAAAATGTTCAAGTAGGCTGCAGCAATGCAGAGAAAGCTCACAGGTATTGTTAAAGTGAAAGACATGCCAAAGTAAGGTTTCCTGAAAATCAATTTCTGACAACTAGTGGTCAAAAAGGCTCAACATCAAACCACAACAAAAGGCATTCGTATACAGTCATATCAAGGGTTCTCCTCTTGCAGGATCCACTTCACAACACTGATCTTTTTATCTTCAATCATAAAGGAAGCTGACCTGAATTTCATCACAACATGTGGCCTGGCTGTGTTTGTATTTGTTTTCTCAACCCCTTAAAGCGTACATATATCTATCTGTATAAGCAACAGGGGCGGGGCTAGAAGGGCACCTCGTGCCCCCCTATAATATGAACTCATTTTGTCCCAGCTTACGTTTGTCTTTCACATATAACAGAATATTTCTAATCAAAGTCCGCGTATGTTCGCATAGTGTGGAGGGATGGGTCAAACAAACACAGGACTTTCACACAGGAGATGGCAGATTGTGTCCCATGTGAAATGAATGAATATAAGCATGAAAACATTTTTACAGTGGACAGAGAAGTCTGGAGGGGTTTCACAGATGTCAAACAGATGTCCTTGTGCGGGTACCACAGAGGTGAGCCAAGTTCAAATACCCATGATCCTGATACAACTTGGCTATGTGAAGTTCAGAGTGACCCACCAAACTGTGAAAATGTAGCCTGGATGCCAGCCGAACTTAGCCCCGCCCACAAAATTCGAGGTCGGGAAGTTCGGTCTGGACTCGCTCCGTTGAGAAGCAATTATTGCCCGAACAGGATCTGTTCGGACCAATCAGATTGTCGGACAGATGATCAACAGTAACAGAATCAACCACGTCACCAAAGAACGCTTGGGTTGAATTTGTTGAGATGTGTAGATTCCACCATCGCGTCTGTTACAAAAGATATCGACAGCGCATTAATTTTAAAATCCTCAGCGGAGGAGCCTCAACAACTGCCCGAAAGCATGGTAGCGTTATATGGTGGAGCGAGATAGAGAGAGACTGGAGAGAGAGAGCGTTATATGGTGGAGAGAGATAGAGAGAGACTGAAGAGAGGGAGCGCCCAGCGGCGCTAGAACAAAGCCGTGAATCAGAGAAATAAAACGTGTTTTCGCCGATCCATCTCTAGAAATGCGACTGTAGCAAGCACGTCACTATCACTAACGTTATCCACATTTATATTTACACGCAACAAATGATATATCCAGCTTCAAAAAGGTCTAAAAGTCGGAAGTTAGAACAAATGCATTGTGCAAAGAGTGGTTGCTATGGAGACGATACACAGTGTTGAGTTCTGTTGCTCTGATTGGTTGTAGGTCTATCCAATGAATGCAGAGGCATTTTTTTTCCTGGTTCGGTTGGAACACGCCCCATAATCACAGCCCAATGGAGCGGTTTCAGACTCACATTCTGACTAGAATCTGAGTATGACCACGTCAGGCTAGTGAAAATGACCTCCACCACACAGATTCATTTCACTTTAACCACACTGTAGATATCATCATGAGGATACTGTAGAAATATCCAATAGAAAAATTCATTTGGCAAAACACAGATAGCAAATTACATAGAAACCCCGATCAGAAATTGTAAGTGCAAGTGTAAGTGCATACAGTCTTATTTTTGAATTTGTAGATATAAATCCTAGATCCTAATGTAAACCCTAATCCTAATACGATACATATGAACTCATTATCATATTACACTGACACTAAAGAAGGATTGAAATGGATTGTGGACTGTGGCATCTTAGCAACATTCTGTCTGCATGTTCTCTCCGTGTCTGAGTGGGTTTCCTTAGTCCAAAGAAATGCAAGTTTGGTGCCCGAGGTGTGAATGTGAATATGATTGGTTGGTATTTGTTGTGTGATGGACTGGCAACCTGCCGAAAAATAGGCTCCAGCCACCCATAACCCTCAAGCTGATATGGGCAACAAAATATTTGTTTTTTTTTACAAATTCAAATTCTTACAGACATGATTTATACAACTTTTTACAACACCATTTTTAAAGTATATGGAAGAGTTACAGGAGCGAAGCTGTCTTGCAATGGCTCTACTATTGTTGAATAATTAATAGCAGGAACACGCCTGACCACTGCTTGGTGAGATGCTAAGCCTTTTGTAATCATCCCTCTCCTGTATTTGATCATTTGTCAAAGACAAGGGGGTGTTGTGCACAAGGATGAACTGTATATCTACTGATTATTGGGTGTCTGGTAGGCTAATAATGGGAGTGGTAACCAGAGTGAGCATCCACTGTGGCTACATATTGATGGATGAATAGGTATTAAAATCTCGCATCATTTATTAATGGGGTCCCTTGTTATAAATCACCTGTGAAGCTGTGTTCTTGTCTGTATGTGTGTGTGTGTGTGTGTGTGTGTGTGTGTGTGTGTGTGTGTGTGTGTGTGTGTGTGTGTGTGTGTGTGTGTGTGTTTGTGTGTGTGTGCTCACTGAAGGAGGCTCTCTTAATGAATAATGAACATTAAATTCTCACCTCGACCGGGGATTTCACACCTTTCAAACTCAAGGGAGGTGTATAAGTGTGTGTGTGTGTGTGTGAAAAGAACAGATAAAAAATGAAATAAAGGGTGTTGATGTGTGTGTGCGTGCGTGCGTCGCGGCGTGCGTGCGTGCGTGCGTGCGTGCGTGCGTGCGTGCGTGCGTGAGACAATGTGCATGTAATCGAGAAGAAATGGGATAGAGAAAATGAATCAAAAGGAAATCAGTCTTGGTCAGAATAAAAGAACAGATAAAAAATGAAATAAAGGGTGTTGATGTGTGTGTGTGCGTGTGTGTGTGTGTGTGTGTGTGTGTGTGTGTGTGTGTGTGTGTGTGTGCAAGCCTCTAACTATGCGTCATTCTCAGTATTGCATTATTCAGACGGCGCGTAAGAGCCGGACTGAGCTGTTTTACTACATCATGCTTTTACGATTATGTTTGCGTTTGCGTCAGAATGATGGATTCCCAAATGAAGAAGCGCCTTCTCCTCGTTTCATCTTGTTTCTTCTGGCAGGGGAGAGAAACGTACACCGCTGCCTGCCACGTCGAAAGCCCATTATGGAATCAACCGCTGCTATTTACACAGCCTGCCAGAGGATCCAAGAACACATCTATTATGTAATGTCCTTGAATAAAATGCCTCTTTTGTTTTTTCTTTGTTCATCACTATGTGCTTTTTCTTTTCATTTCTTCTGGTTTTCTCTGTCTTTGTTATTGTCTTGTCAGTCTTTCTGTCCGTAGTAGTGTAGCTTATTGCTGCCATGTTATTGTTGACATGTTGATATATTATGTATTGAACTAAAACAATTAGTGGATTAATCGCGTAATTGTTTAACAGAAGAAAAAAAGTCACGAAAGTTTAAAAATTTGACAAAAATGCCAAATATTTGCTGGTTTCAGCTTCTCACAAGGGGTGATTAGCTCCTGTTCGTTGTATATATTTATTGTGTGAATGTGGATTCAGCATTCAAATATCAAAATGTTGAGTTCTTCAAGGACATTTGTGCTTGTATTAAAAAAAATTCTACCATTTTTACTTTTTACATATTAAGCTTTTTTTTATTTTTTACATTGGAAGTAAATGTAGCAATCTTCAAATCCTCTTCAGGCTTCTTCCATTTTAAAATGCAGCTGCTCCACATACTTTCAACTACAGATGTCATTCATACTTTAAACTATTCACAAAACCTGCAGCCATTAGAAAATGGTTCAGCTTTTTGATACCTTTTACAGTTTTTGTGTTTTCACTGTTTAAGTTAAGTGCTTCTTTCAGGCTTTTTCTGTGTTTATAATGGGTGTGTATTGCAGGACTTAGACTTTTTGTGTGGATGTTCTTCCAGACTTTCTTCGACGTACTGACTTTTTTATGACTTTTTACGACATCCTATATTCAAAATGTTGGTGGCCTACTGACCCGATTGTTTTGTTACTTAATGGTGACTCTAAATTACATCTGCTTGGGAGACAGAAAATAATTTGGCTAGCTGGATCAATCGCAACCAAGAAAATGATAGCTCAACACTGGCTCCCCCCCCTACACGCTTTGTATAAAACAGTGGTTGGCGTATTTTCTGGAGTCATAGACCTATGGAAAAATGCAGCAACACAAGTATCAGTCCTAATGACTTCAACACCACAAGAATTAGAGGAGAGCGACTAGGCAAGGTGTGATTTCTGTTTTCTTGTATTTTGGTTTGTTTTGTTTTCCTCGAGACTGCAGAGCGTGGGTGAGGCTTTTTGGTTCCTGTTCGATTGTATTTGTTTTGTTCTGTATGTTGTGTTCAAAAACATAAAAATAATGAAAAAATTTATCATAAAAAAAAAAAAAATGTTGGTGGCATGATCGATCAGAAGTTAGCACTGCTCCAACTAGCCCCAGCAAATAGGTACTGCAGACTCTAACCCCCTGTGATTTTTTTTTCACTTTTTTTTTACATCTGGCCCCTTGCAGATTGAAATCCGTATATCAGTTTGGGGTCACAATAAATTTTGGCCCGACTAGTTGTGCGCCAAACTAAAAACACAGGAAAGTGTTTTTTAAACTGCAATTACCAGACAATCAAAGCAGAATATGGCAGATTTGCCGACTCTGAGACCTCCCCCAGCAGAGAGTTTTCATATTCAAGCTGAGAAACAGGTTGTTCTTAAAAAAAAGTAGCATTGTTTTTGCTTGATTTGCTAAATTCTGTGATGGCTAAGGAACTCTCTTGATGACTTTTGTAGGGCTTCATGTCAACAAAATGCATACAAAAATGTCAGAAAAAAGCAACAAATTTACAAAAAGGTGACAAATGTCTGAGAATGCCACTAAAACAACAAAAATGAGGAAAAAAGCTACTAAAATGTTAAAAAAGTGACATGCAGTAACAAAAGCACGTCAATAAACTCTACATGTCTGGCCCTTGGTGTGATTCTCTTTTTCCAGTGTGGCCCTTAGTTAAAATGAGTTTGACACCCCTGTACTATGGCTTTTAATCACTTCTTTTCCGACTGCTGCTGGTTGCATCTTGTTCTCTCTCTCTGTCTCTCTGTCTCTCTCTCTCTCTCTCTCTCTCTCTCTCTCTCTCTCTTTCCACCCTCCTCCCTCTGCCTGTTACACCCCTGAGTGTAATCAGTGCTCAGGTAAAGTGGGGGAGGTGATAAGAAGGCAGAGAGTGCAGGGACAGGGGTACAGTAGTGAGTAGTTTCTTCCTCACTTTTTCTCCACAAGCAGGATTGTTTTTCCCAACCTCCATGTACACTTAGGTGCTGGAGTTTTGTTATTTTAGTTTATTGTGTTAGTTTGGGCTGGAGGTTACCAGTAGTTCAGTTGTTCGTCTCTTTTTATTAGTTGATCCTTTTTAGGTAATTTAGGGGGAGATGCAGGGAGCGACGGCCCATTGAGAGGTTGGTCCAGCGTCTTCCCATATTTTCTTCTCTTTGCCCGGGGTCTCCAGTCCCTTTTGTTTCTCCTTGGTTGTTACTTTTTGGAATATTGTTGAATGATTTAATGACGCTTGTTGGTTAATTGTTACTCTTGTGTTTGGCATCCTTTTTTTATGTTGCATCATCCAACCCCTTTTGAGCTTTGGTTTGATTCTTTAAATGGATGCCATAACACCAACATACTATACTATGACTTTTTTCGACATATTATACTATGACTTTTTAATCACTTTTTTTGACATACTATACTATGGCTTTTCATCACTTTTTTCAACATACTATACTATCACTTTTTTATCACTTTTTTTCGACATACTATACCATGCATTTTTAATCACTTTTTACATACTATGCTATGACACCTAATATTATATTTGGTGGCCCGGTGGCATAGTGGCTCAGTGGTAAACACTGCTACAACTAGCACCAGCAGAAAGCACTACAGACTTTGACCCTTGGTTCGATCCTTTTTTTGTGGAGTTTGCATGTTCTTTCTTTGACATACTCTACTATGACAACCCCTCTTCTCCCCATCCCTCCTGACCTCCCGACCTCTACTCCACACTGCCTCTTCTCCTAGTTTGACCTGGTCACCCCTCCTGAAATCTCTAAACTCATCAGCTCTTCCAAACCCACTACCTGCTCCCTTGACTCCCTCCCTACTCCACTCCTGAAGTCCTGCCTCCCCGTCCTATGCCCCTACCTCACTAACCTTTTCAACTCCTCATTGTCCCTTGGAACTGTCCCCTCTGCCTTCAAAATTGCCGCTTTCACCCCAATCCTTTTCGCCCCCTCCACAGCACAGAAACCGCTCTCCTCAAAGTCCTCAACGACCTCCTCACCTTAGTTGACACCGGTTCTCTCAACATCCTTATCCTCCTCGACCTGAGTGCAGCCTTCGATACCGTGAGCCATAACATCCTGCTCACCAGACTAAAAGACCTCGGTATCGAAGGTACTGCACTCAGCTGGCTCCGCTCCTACCTTTCCAACAGATCCCACTTCATCTCTCTCCATAACCACATCTCTGCCACAGCCACAGTCACTCAAGGTGTCCCCCAAGGCTCCGTACTTGGCCCCCTCCTCTTGATCATCTACATCTTCCCTCTTGGTCAGATACTCCGCCACTTCAACCTGGACTTCCACTGTTACGCCGATGACACCCAGATCTACCTCAGCACCAAATCCCCCCACAATCCTCCGCTCTCCCACATCAACTCCTGTCTGTCAGCTATTAAAACTTGGATGCAACACAACTTCCTCAAACTCAACAGCGACAAAACAGAATTCCTCCTCATAGGCTCCAAATCCACACTCAGTATAATCAATAACCCCACTCTCACCATCGACGACACCATTGTCTCCCCATCTCCCCAGGCCCGTAACCTTGGTGTGATCTTTGATTCCACCGTCTCCCTTGAGCCTCACATCCGTCATGTCATTAAAACCTCCTTCTTTCACCTCCGCAACATCGCCAAAATCAGACCCTCTCTCACACCCCCCGCTGCTGAAAGACTTATTCACGCCTTCATCTCCTCCCGACTGGACTACTGCAACTCACTTCTTCTCGGCATCAACTCTACCAACATCAACCGACTCCAACTGGTCCAGAACTCAGCCACCCGACTCTTCACCCGCTCCAAATCATGGCACCACCACATCACTCCAGTCCTAAAACAACTCCACTGGCTTCCTATCTCCCACCGGATCACCTACAAAATCCTGGTCCTCACCTACAAAGCTCTCCACCATATGGCCCCCTCATACCTCACTGACCTCCTCTCCCCGTACCAACCCTCACGGTCCCTCAGATCCACCTCAGCTGGTCTCCTCTATATCCAAAAGTCCAACCTCCACAGTTTTGAGGACAGAACATTCTTCAGGGCAGCTCCCAGTCTCTGGAACTCCCTCCCCCCAGAGATCTGCACCTCTGAGTCCCTCACCATATTCCAGTCTCGCGTCAAGACCCATCTCTTCACCACTGCCTATTCCTAGCCCCACGCCCCTCCCCTTTTCATCTGTGCCTGAATCTTGTTTTGTTTTGTTTTGTTTGTTTGTCTTATCTATACCTACTCTGTAAAGAGTTCGTGAAAAGCACTATATAAATTCAATTTATTATTATTATTATTATTATGACTTTTTTCAACATACTATAGCATGACTTTTTATCACTTTTTTTCCGACATACTATACTATGACTTTTTATCACTTTTTTCTACATACTTGACTATGACTCTTTTCAACATACTATACTATGACTTTTGATCACTTTTGTCCGACATACTATACTATGACTTTTTGACATACTATACTATGGCTTTTTTATAACTTTTTTCGACATACTCTACCTTGACTTTTTCTACATACTTTACTATGACTTTTTATGACTTTTTTACACATACTCGACCATGACTCTTTTCAACATACTATACTATCACTTTTTTATGACATACTCTACTATGACTTTTTTCAACATACTGTAAGACTTTTTTCAACATGTTATACTATCACTTTTTTGTCACTTTTTTGACATACTACACTATGACTTTGTATCACTTATTTTCAATATTCTATACTATGATTTTTGGTATTTTCAACAAACTGTGCTATGACTGTTTTCAGAATACCATAACTGGTGGCAAGGTGGTTTAGTGGTTAGCACAGCTGGAGACATGGGCACTTGGTTTGATTCCCAGGCTGGCCTGGAATGTTTTGTGTGGAGTTTGCATGTTCTTCCAGACTTTCTTTGACATAATATACTATTACTGTTTTATCACTTTTGAACATACTATACAAGGACTTTTTTATTACTTTTCATAAACATACTATAATGTGCCCTTTTTTTTACTTTTATGACATACTCTACTATGACTTTTTTATCACTTTATTTCGACATACTATACTATGGCTTTTTTCACTTTTTTCAACATACTATGCAATGAGTGTTTTCAGAATACTATAACTTGTGTCTGGATGTCTCAGTGGTTAGCACTGCTGGCTCCAGCAAATAGCAACTGCAGACCCTGGCCCTTGGATCAATCCCCAGTCTGGGCTGGATATTTTTGTGTGGAGTTTCTTTCTGACTTTGACATACTATACTATGACTTTTTTTTAATCACTTTTCGACAGACTATACCATGACTTTTTTATCACTTTTTTCGACATACTATAATTTGACTTTTTATCACTTTTTTAACATACTATACTATGACTTTTTTTCGCTAGGACTTTTGTATCACTTTATTTGACATACTACGTATATTAGGACTTTGTTCTACATGCTATACTATGACTTTTTAATCACTTCTTTTCGACATAATATTTTTGGCTATCTTTGACATACAATACTATGACTTTTTAATCCTTTTTTAGACAGTATATGTGTATTTGTTTTTTGTGTATTTATAATGAAAACAATAATACATTCATCATTAATTATATGTATGCTGTTTTTAAAGCACTTTGGGTTTACATGTAATAAAATATGCTATACAAATATATTGACTTTGTCCATCAGTTTTATTTGTAACATGAAATCGTATGAGGTAAAATTCCAGTGAAATGTTATCCCTTTCAGCTCCTTCAGCTTCTTCATGATTCATCCTAAAGCAGAATATGGCCGTCAGATTGGCACACGGAAAAGAGTCAGCTGGTTGAATGGCACTGGCACTCCAGGATCCAGCCAAGCCGTGGTGAAAGGATGTCACAGCTCCCAACACCCCGCTGGAAACCGATACAGACATGAAGGCCACCCAGCTCACCGTCCGACAGTTGCACAATGGCTAGCAGGATGCCAGGCAAAGAAGTCCCAGTCAATGTTCAATTTCCCCATGCTTGCAGATGTAGAACAATAATAACTAACTGCAACATATAATATAAATGGCCATTAGTTGAATTTCTAGTTACTGTGCATTAAGCTTAGACTTCAATTACAGAAATCTGTCATGCTTACTCTCACTTTTTAACATTTGTTTTCCAAAGTCAGTCAGCTGATTGAGGGGGTTCAAACTGTTTGCCCTGACCTTTGTGAGTCATTTGTTATCCCCCATCTACCCCTTCACCTCCATTTTTAATCAGAACCAGCTGTCTTTACAATGAATCCTTTTCATCACACATCCTGAAAAGACCAATAATATTTTAAGTTGAATCCAACATGCCAGGGTTATTTTAATCTCCTTCAGGCTGAGATTCTGTGTTTCACACCAC
This sequence comes from Perca fluviatilis, assembly GCF_010015445.1. Classification (NCBI taxonomy): domain Eukaryota; kingdom Metazoa; phylum Chordata; class Actinopteri; order Perciformes; family Percidae; genus Perca; species Perca fluviatilis. The sequence goes on from NC_053112.1 coordinate 11,551,307, forward strand.
TCCTGACTTTTGCACCGGGAAGCAGCATCCTGGCTAGATTACATTAGATGATTGATGATCTGGGGAAACTAGATTATTGCAGTAGTAAATGCAATGTGATTCAGAGTGGGACACAAAACAAGCACACAAATGAAATATGTCATAAAAGTGATGGTGGAAGTTGGAATGTGGTGCCAAAGAAAACGTGACAAACGTTGAAGATGTTGCAACATGGTGTAAGAATATTAAAGAGCTACTTAAAAAGTGTTTTACATTTTTTTTCCGGAGTGTCTATTTGCACCCCCGGTACGAATAGCCTCGGCCACGCAGGTGAGCTATTTACACCCTGTGACGTAACAACAAAAAAACGTTGCTCGCGTGCACCGAAATCATGGCGGACGTTCATCTTCCATGACCGCAGAAACTGGCATATTAGGGAAGTTTTGTCTCTAAAGTTTATAACAATTGAATTTCTAGCGGAAAATGGATACTACAGTTGCGCTTTCTGTCTTCAGTGAAAGCATACAACCGTTAGTTTGTTAGTTAGTACCTATTTTTTTGTATACAGTATGGTTACCTAGCAACCGAGGCTTGAAGAAACCAAGTGGTAAAAAGTTGTTCAACTTCCTGAAAGAATTGCTAGGTAAGTGGTTAGTGCACTTGCCTTTGGTATTGGAGTTTGGTGTTCAATTCCCCTGTGTGGTTATCTTATTTTTTTAAATTTGGATAATTTGCTAATTTGCATGCAATTGCGCAAGTCAGGACCCCCGAACACGTATTTATTTTTTTTTTTTTGCAGGGTGGTAGGGGAAGACTCATGAATATGCCTGCTCTGGTTGGGTTGGTTAGGTTTAGGCAAGAGGAGTGGGATGGTTATGGTTAGGGTAAGAATGTCAGGGCGATAATATTCCAAAAAGGTGTAATACATGAGTAGTATGGATAACTGTGTGTAAATATATGCCAAGGTACTGTAAATGCACAGGGGTGCAAATAGCATACATTGATATTTGTACCAGGGGTGCAAATAGCATACACTTCTAATTGTACCAGGGGTGCAAATAGCATACACTTCTAATTGCACCAGGGTACAAATAGCATACTGCTAATTGTACCAGGGGTGCAAATAGCATACACTGCTAATTGTACCAGGGGTGCAAATAGCATACACTTCTAATTGTACCAGGGGTGCAAATAGCATACACTTCTAATTGCACCAGGGTACAAATAGCATACTGCTAATTGTACCAGGGGTGCAAATAGCCTCACCCTTTTTTTTCTAAGATGTGAGGCATATTATCATTGTCAGGTGTCTGAGTTACTGTTGTTGTTGTGGAGATCATCAGAAATGTATGTGTGTCCTATCACTTGCCAAAATCATATAATTTTGACAATGCTATTAAACCATTGATAGTTACCATTGTATGTTTTTTGCATATTCTCATTAATGTATTGTACTGTTGCACCTTTGTTTCTCAGAAAAAGAACATTCGCTAAATGCAAATCAAATGATTGAGTTCAGTCGACAGAGTTGAAATTGTCAGAAGATCTCAGAAGGTCTTTTCTCACTCTTTACTTTAATAGACATCACAAACGCTGGATTAATAAATACAGGATAGAGGCCATGTGTTTAGAACCAGCCCTTATGGCACCTAAACAACATTTTCTCCTAATTAGCAGCTATTACACACTAACCCACCATCATCTCATACTTTGCACACTATAGTCATTAGAGAAAGCTAACATACCCTAACCTCATCCATCCGCAGCCATCATTAGCCAGCACATTAGCCATTAACCTCATGCTGAAGTAAATGAAGCAATGCAGCCTGCAGAATTCAGTGGCTAAGTGGCAATAATGGCACTCCAAAATAATCAAGAGAGAAGCTTGATTGCATCGCATATAGTTTGATTCACTAGACAATATGCTGTAATAAACATGAAGATTCGAGTTCCTTAAAGCACACCCCAGTACAGGAAGCCAGCTGCAGTGCGGAATATTAAATAGCACACTCAGTTATTAATGAATTTCAGCTCGTCTGCAGAACATACAAAGGCATCCCAAGGCACCACCATGGCAGTAAGGAAGAACACTTTGTTTTTCTGTTTTTCCGATGTCATATTACAAGATTGCATCAGTCTTGCAAGAGCATGCTTTAAAGGATATGCAGTGTTTCCTCACAAAGAAGCTTTGTGTTTGAGGGCTCTGATACTTTTAAGTGTAGAAAAAACACAACGGACAGTTTCAGTCAATCACCAAAACAATCAATCCAACAGTGTTCATAAAAAATTTAAATAAATAAGTTACGTGCCTAATTGGTTGCTAATCAAACTCTTGTGATAACCAGGGAGCGCTTTGCAAATCACTTCAGTGGGTACTAATGCTGAGTAACCTGTGCTTTGAAAATGATCCTTGAGGACTTTCTTAACTGTATATATTACTTTGTGGTGCAACAGTGGCTGTACTCACACTGAGCTTCAGAATCAAAGAGAAGAGCAATCCCCCCGGGGACACTTTATGCTTCAAAACACACAAGCCTAATTGGCCATTTATCCAAAGTAAGTTCAGGACCTTCTTTGTTGCAATATGAAGTTTCTTTTCGAGTAGTGACCTAATAAAATAAATCAACGTTCCCCAAGTAATTGCACATGCTGCTAATATAACAGAATTCACTGATATTACATTCTGTGTCTTGGTAAATAATTCATAATGTTACAACAGAATAAGTAGGATAATCCATTTCCATAGAGCTTATCACACAGCTTGATGTTTCCTCCAAGCCCTAAAGAGATTCAGTTGATGCTGAGTGATCGGTCTGAAGGTTTTCCTATAATTCATTTCCAGGAATATATAACTTATTTAACAAGGAAACAGGTGCTGCATCTCATGTTGCTTAATAAATTGCCTCCTCGAGTCCTCCACTTGCCTCCCTTCCTTGCGTTTTAGTCCCTCCCACGAGGAGGCACGGGAGAGACGCGAGATAATCATGGGAGGAGAGAGGAAACAAGCAAATGTGTTTAAGAGGGATAAGACGTCCTTTCTTCTGAAGCGTCACATGAATACGTCAGCTGTTTGGGCGGAGTTAGAAACTCCTTTAGCTGCATGGCTTCCAGGAAGGCTGCTCTTGTGTATCCTCGCCTATAGCTCCTCGAGGAGCCCTCCTCGGTCCTTGGGGCAGAAATAAGAGGAGGGGCAGAACACCTTCCGGTTCAGCTGAGGACCGAGGAGTCGAGGAGCTATGAAATACGCGTCATGAGATGCAGCTAGGCATTGTATTCCATACATGAAGTTTGACTTTAAATTCAGAATGGTAACTTGGAGATCTAGGTCCGAGGAAACAGGCTGCGGGCACATTCCGAGATTCCGGGGAAGTTGTTCAGTTGGATCCAGTATGTGTCCAGAGGTTGAGTTCCAGAATCCAGAGCCGTGTGTGCAGGAGTGGAGGTGGGTGTCAGACCAGTCCACTAGGGTACAGAAAACAGAATTAGCAGGGTACAGATCAGTTAACAAGAATGAACCGGGTATATCAAGCAGAGCCACCACATTCTCACTCCCATCACATAAAATTTGGACACTTGGTCAGGTGCCTTTGGCATTGTTATTGACGCTAAAAGTCTCCTTTAGTGTTGTATCTAAACACACTATATCTAAACTCGCTTGGTCAGGACTATTGGCGTCACTTTTGGTGCAGTTAGGTTAAGGAAAAGATTGTGAGTTGGCTTATAAAAGGTAAGTTTCCGTGACACGAGGGACAAGAACGCGACAGTTGGGTTTAGGTAAAGAAGAACGTAATAGTTGGGTTTAGGTAAAGAAGAACGTAATAGTTGGGTTTAGGTAAAGAAGAACGTGATAGTTGGGTTTAGGAAAAGAAGAACGTGATAGTTGGGTTTAGGTAAAGAATAACGTAATAGTTGGGTTTAGGTAAAGAAGAAAGGGACAGGTGGGTTTAGGAAAAGAAGAACGTGATAGTTGGGTTTAGGTAAAGAAGAACGTGATAGTTGGGTTTAGGTAAAGAAGAACGTGATAGTTGGGTTTAGGAAAAGAACAAGAGGACAGGTGGGTTAAGGAAAAGAAAAACGGGACAGTTGGGTTTAGGAAAAGTGACACACAGGACACGAACCCCGGACTCCGGGGTGAAAGTCCTGTGTTCTTTGACCCATCCACCCCCCCAACCACCCTCCCTACATGGAATTTTGGGTTTTCATACTACTCGCTACCGTTGTCACTTTTAATACTATGTCATTTGCAAGCGCCGCGTAGCTGCTGCTCTGCCCAGTGCGTTCTACACAGACGCTGAAGGGACCTTTTTGTGTCGTATCTGGCAATGAAAGCCACTGCCCAAGCGTTCGTATTTAACGAGCTCAGAGTGAGAACGGCAGAGCAGGATGAGGCTGATGATAGCAGGTGGCCCGGTGACTCCTGCGCAGCTGACTCCACTCCTGTAATCAAACAAACACACGGTTAGGGTTACTTAATTGATTTTACTCTCTTTTGATATTTTCCTGGATGTGCAGCTTGCTAATTGATTTACTTTAACATTGAGTTAAGCCTTGATATAGCATGTTATACTACTTTCTGAAAGGGGATTTTGTTAATATTAATAAAGCTATGCCACAAACTCACTACCTCACTTATGGCGCTTTTCCATTACATCATTACGTGGTACCTGCTCGACCTGCCTCGACTCTACTCGCCTTTTTTGGTTTTCCCTAAAGAGATTCAGTTGATGCTGACTGATCGGTCTGAAGGTTTTCCTATAATTCATTTACAGGAATATATAACTTATTTAACAAGGAAACAGGTGCTGCATCTCATGTTGCTTAATAAATTGCCTCCTCGAGTCCTCCACTTGCCTCCCTTCCTTGCGTTTTAGTCCCTCCCACGAGGAGGCACGGGAGAGACGCGAGATAATCATGGGAGGAGAGAGGAAACAAGCAAATTTTAGGGTTTAGGTAAATTTTAGGGTTTAGGTAAAGAAGAAAGGGACAGTTGGGTTTAGGAAAAGAAGAACGTGATAGTTGGGTTTAGGTAAAGAAGAAAGGGACAGTTGGGTTTAGGAAAAGAAGAACGTGATAGTTGGGTTTAGGTAAAGAAGAACGTGATAGTTGGGTTTAGGAAAAGAAGAACGTGATAGTTGGGTTTAGGTAAAGAATAACGTAATAGTTGGGTTTAGGTAAAGAAGAAAGGGACAGGTGGGTTTAGGAAAAGAAGAATGTGATAGTTGGGTTTAGGTAAAGAAGAACGTGATAGTTGGGTTTAGGAAAAGAACAAGAGGACAGGTGGGTTAAGGAAAAGAAAAACGGGACAGTTGGGTTTAGGAAAAGTGACACACAGGACACGAACCCCGGACTCCGGGGTGAAAGTCCTGTGTTCTTTGACCCATCCACCCCCCCAACCACCCTCCCTACATGGAATTTTGGGTTTTCATACTACTCGCTACCATTGTCACTTTTAATACTATGTCATTTGCAAGCGCCGCGTAGCTGCTGCTCTGCCCAGTGCGTTCTACACAGACGCTGAAGGGACCTTTTTGCGTCGTATCTGGCAATGAAAGCCACTGCCCAAGCGTCCGTATTTAACGAGCTCAGAGTGAGAACGGCAGAGCAGGATGAGGCTGATGATAGCAGGTGGCCCGGTGACTCCTGCGCAGCTGACTCCACTCCTGTAATCAAACAAACACACGGTTAGGGTTACTTAATTGATTTTACTCTCTTTTGATATTTTCCTGGATGTGCAGCTTGCTAATTGATTTACTTTAACATTGAGTTAAGCCTTGATATAGCATGTTATACTACTTTCTGAAAGGGGATTTTGTTAATATTAATAAAGCTATGCCACAAACTCACTACCTCACTTATGGCGCTTTTCCATTACATCATTACGTGGTACCTGCTCGACTCGCCTCGACTCTACTCGCCTTTTTTGGTTTTCCATTACGAAAAAAAGTCCCTGGTACCTGCTAACAGGTACTTTTTTTAGTACCACCTCAGTTGAGGTTCCAAGCGAGCTGAGGCGATACAAAAAGGTGACGTGAAAACCTGCAGACTACAGATTGGTAGGAAAAAATCATCACTAATCATGCGTCATCATTACTAGCGACAGATGGGGGTGTCCTGAACCAACCCAGCATTTTTAAATAGTTTAGCCAGCTGTGGTTTTTTGCTGCCTCCAGCTTCTTTTGAAACAAAGTTTTTCTTGGTCCTGCGGAGGCTCCACGCAGAGCTTTCTCCGTAGCATAGTGTAATAATAGTGGCCTGATGTTTATACTTGTGCGCTGGTGTGTGCGTCGAGTCAGTGTGTGTGTGGGGAGCTGGTGGGGAGTGGGTGATAGAGCGAGGGAGAAGTGAGAGAGTGACGGCGATTAGCTCCGGAGCGAGTAGTGACTCTACAGTCATAGTGAGAGAAACAAAGTGTCTCCCCTGTGTTTTCTGACCACGGTGGGAAATCTGGAGCAGTAAAAGTTAACTCTCAGTCTCTCTGAGTCGGGGGAAATGCAACGCTACCAAGCCACGCCCACGGCAGTCGCTATGATGACCAGCCACGCTGAGGCGGTACTAAAATCTGCAATGGAAAGCGGACGCACAGTGCATCGAGTTGAGTTGAGGCGAGTAGAGTCGAGGCAAGTCGAGCAGGTACCATGTAATGGAAAAATGCCATTACTCTAACTGATCTGGTCTCAGAGCCCGGATCTTAATGAGTTGTCCAGTGTAGTCTTTGTATCTGTATTCGAGAGCATGGTCTCTGTATGAAGAGTATATCGATCCCACTGCAAAGAAAGAGAGTTGTATGATAGAAGGCCTTGACAGTGTCTCTCAACTCACTCTGTAAATCAATGAGAGACACATAGCAGTGAAGAACGCATCATTTCATGGAAACGAATCAGGGTATTGTCAGAGATACATGGGTAGTCTGTGTGTATGTGTGTTTGTGTGTCTAAACTACAGCTCTTGGCCATTGATTGCGTTGTAATGGCTTTTGCAAAGTATACCTTTGTCTTGGCTGGTCCGCTGTTTGGAATTGCATTCATGTAAGGTAAGACGAGTGCGTTTCAGCGTTGTTTTTATGTGTGTGGATTGTCGTGTGGATTGTCGGCCAGCTCTGTATAAGTCTCTATATGTGCCTGATTGCATGCACATATCTGTTGAAATGATTTTTAAATGTGTCTGGGCACAAAAGTGTTTGTGTGATCATATGTGAGTAGGCGTGTACATGCGGAAAAAACAGGTAATTGCTTCTTGCTTCATTCTTCACTCCATCCGTCCATCCATGTAGGAGCTCAATCCAACAAAGGAAGAAGTGCAGCTGGTAGGAAGAGTCGTTTGTCAGCCATGTTGAAACGTTCCTAATTGGATTTCCTTGGCAGTAGTCTTGGATGGCAGGGAGAGTGAGCTGGAGAGAGTGAAAAAAGATGTGTTAATTTGGTCTCCCTGAGATCAACATTTTTCCCTCTTGTTTGATTCAGCCCCACTTGACTTTAAACAAAATGCATTGGATGACGGGTGATGCATTGCATTCTTGACGAAGTTTGCAAGTTCATGTGTGTTTTTTTCTCTACTTCTTCTTCTACTTTCTAAGCAAACTTTGGGAAGACTGAGCATGTTCCTTTGGATGACTTTTGTTGCCACAGACATACTGGTAGAGGCAACAGAAACTTGCTCGTTACGTTCAATATGATCAGAGACTGTTTTGCACTTTGGACACCAGGTGAATGGAGTTGAGTATCTCAGATGACAGAATAGCATCCATTATTTAGCCTCTGATGACTTGAATGAGGAATCCCTGCTAGAAAGCCAGTTTGTGTAACCTTTTATTTTACTTCAGCAGTTTATATCAGTTTCATGGCTTTGGCACTTGGGACTCTTATGAGCCTGGGACTCTTATGAGCCTGGGCCGTAAAGTTTAATTGACACTTTTTTGTTAAGCCGCTGTCACTACGCCAAAGGCTACGCCGAAGGCTACGACGTGGTTTACCTGTGGCTGCTCAAAAATGTAACTAACATTTGGTGCTTCAAAGGCTGCGCGAGGATCTCAAAAACTGTGATTAATCAGCTTGGGCTTCTTTTGCTTTTTGCCAACAAGTTTCTGATGGTGCAATACAACATGAATATACAGCATGAATCATGTTGAAAAAGGCTCTGTAATATTCTCCTTTTCAGTAACAACCACAGAACAAAGACATTTCCACTGTAAACTGTATGCCCACTGTGACTCCTGCTCTCTATCATGGTGAGTGAATCAACATAAATACAGCGACTGCACGTAATAGTCTCATATTCAATGATGAAACCAGGTGGATCTTCCCACCATCGCTCCGGTCACAAAGTAAATTAAACAATGTAAACAGCTATATACTACAGCATGTTATGGCTTTATTATCCATGTAATGTTGCAGGGAGGGGCGCTGTCACAACCATAAATGCTGAAGCAAGAAAATTCCATTCTACTACCTTATAGACAGAATACCAGCTGAGATCAGTTGCATTTATTTTTTAACCAGGGCAGCAGTTTTCAGATTACATGATGTGCTTACATAATTGCAAAAGGGTTCTCCAATGTTTTCTCAGTTAGCCTTTTAAAATGATATCAGATTAGTAAACAGAATGTGCCTTTGGAACATTGGATGAATGGTTGCTGATAATGGGCAATGTAGTTATTGCATTAAAGCTTAGCCACCCACTCAGATCAGCTGGTATTCTGTCTATAATGGAGTGGAATGGAAATTTATAAGTGACCACAAACTTTTGACCGGTAGTGTATGTTTCAGTGACACGCAGCACAATTTGGGTCTTTTGTACTACTCGCTACAGTTGTCACTCTTAATACTACGTCATTTTACAGCACTGCAGTCGAGCTACTGCTATGCCCAGTGCATTCTGTACAGACGCTGAAGGGTGATTTTTGCGTCGGTATCTGATGCTGAGAGACACTGACCAAGCGTCAGTACTTGACGAGTTGGGAATACGAACGGGGTGACAGTGATGCTTTGAGCTAACATGCTCACAAAGACAATGTTAACATGCAGATTATTTGTAGGTATAATGTTTACCATGTTTACCATCTTAGTTTGCTAATTATCCCCAAAACACAAAGTACAGATGAGGCCAATATGTCATTAGTCACAAGTTAGTATTGGACAAATGAAATGATGATGATGGCGATACATGACAAGTCTTGGGATCACAAAAGTTATAGTTCTTCCTGAGGGTGAAATGAATAAAGCTCCAAATCCCATCCCGGAGTGTATCTGGCAATTTTAATATATCGACAATTGTGAGACTGGGGGTATATTTGTTCTTGTATTTTCAGGATGGGTTTTGGATTGTTTTGTAGCCCTATAGGAATGTAATGAGCAACAAGCAATGAACAAACTATTGTTTTGGCCACTGTATGATCTCTCTCTCTCTCTCTCAGTAGACCTTATAAAATCCTGAAATGTTTTCTTTTTTTCCCTTTTACGACTCAGATCAATGCCAAAGCCAAAGGGCAGACAGCGCAAGTCCAAACAAACAAGACAATCCAACACAGACAGGCAGCCAGACAGATTAACAGCACTGGCATAATTAGCTCCTAGAGCTATGTGCTTTGTTTTATTATGCCTGCCAGTAGTCAGGAATGTATAAAGCGAGCTGCTGAGAGAAAGGGATTCTGGTAAAATGGCTTGGCTTGGTCATCTGCCTTCTCTGGGTATTACTGTAATTGCTGTCTAAGGGGCTGATGGGACCTGCTGAGTATCTTCTCTTGCAGGGACGATTCTCATGCTCTCTTTTGGTGGTTTCACCGCTGGAGATTCATCGAAAAAAAAGAAAATCCTAAAAATAACAGTAATGTAGCTCAGCGTAAATTCTGTCAGGGAGACGTCTTTCTCCTGCTTCTGTCAGTTGTCTTTTCAGACGAGAGTGCGACCCGCCTCCTCCCCTTCTGCCTCCAGGCTTCTTCGACCAAGGTGTCTCGGTCTTCTCCGGCTGACGGCTCCCTTTTGGTTCTTCCGGTCTACAGATTTTAGTCGCCACCACCAGTGTCTAGACTTCATTGGGGGATATGTTTGGTTATCTCTAAACCTCAATAATATATATATATATATATATATACCCCTTCTAAGATGGAGTCTAGTCTCCAAAATTCTATGTATTTCTTTACGTTGCAACTGTATCTTACAAATAAATGTTTGCATATCTGCAACAATGTCTCTCCTGATTGAAATACTATTTTAATGTTTTTTAGCATGTTTGAGAGACTATGTTCACAGCGCTCTACAATAGTCTCTTCCTTGAATATTCCCACAGAAAGATTGTAAACAAAAATGTACACTCTTGGTGGTTTCACAGCTGAAGTTTCAGAGAACAAAAGAAATGACCCCAAAAAAATGACAATAATACTATAATAATAAAGTTTTTGTAATATGAGAGAGTATGTTCACAGGCTTCTAAACATCTCTGTCCTGAAAATGACCACTAAAAAGTTGTAAATGAAGATGTCCATCTAAACATTGAATCTATTTTCACAACACTATTGATTACCATGAAAGGAGATTTAATGACTCTTTAAATTATTTTTATAGAAACAAAACTTTCCCTGCATCCTCTTTATTTTTTCTAATAAAGTCTCAAGATACTGATGATAATTGACTGTGACTCATACATACCAAGCTTACTTTGGTGTTTTTTCAAATAAAGTAAATGTAACATGTTGGACTGCGTATCTGTGGTTTATCGGATTTTATTCAATCAAGCCATTTCTCTTGAAAATTGATGCCATTACTATGTATCCAAGATCTGTTTGTGTGTGTTTGTGTGTGTGTGTGTCCACATGCATGACATGTTTTTTTCTTTCAGTGTTTAGCCCTGTTGATGTGTTTTAAAAAGCTTGAATTAGGCCTACAAGAAATGACTAAAACACTTCTGCGTGTGTGTGACGCATATGGCTCGCACAGTAAAAAGGTACAGTGAGACTGCATTTTGAAATATTGTTTCTGATATAAATAGCTCTTGTCGTGGACGTGATTTATGCCTTTCGTTATGAAATAATTACAGAATAACGCACTGCAGCATAACACGCTGCTCTGCTTTGCATCATGATCTTTGTTCACACTGTCAGTCTTTTGTTTGCAGTAATAACTGGCTCACTGCACAGTTATTACAGTGCATTTATCACTGGAAACAATGTAAACTAATTGAAATATTCCAGATGAACAGTCCAACGGGCCCATTGAACGTAGAAGGGTTGGCTGGTCTTCCTGGCTACCAACCTCCTCGCTGTTGCTTGGTTGGGACATATCGCTCGAGTTCTCTTGAGTCTCTGCCACGGACGTCTTCGTACTAGGCTACATACGTCTGCTATTTCCTTGCTGGAGTGTGACGTGATTTGTGTCATGTGCAGGTGCGATGGATCGCGTACAAACCAATAGGGTGTTGGAATGGTTATACTTCTCATCCAACCACAACCAAATTCACTCTATCTGAATGGCGCGATTTATCTGGATAGGTATTTGTTTTTTTGACCGATGACAAGCCGGAATGAAAACAAGCTGAACTGAAATAGGAGTAACGAGGTTATTTTTAAAATGTAAGGAGTAGAAAGTAAAGATAATTGTGTGGAAATGTAAGTAGCAGAAGTAAAAAGTCTGCAAGTGTAGATCCCCAAAATGTCTACTTAAGTAAGGTAACAAAGTATTTGTACTTTGTTACTTGACACCTCTGCATTCAAATGTAGTTAAAACTGCTTTACAAGATAAAACATTAATAAAGGTGAGAAAGGCTTGTACACATGTCCTTACAAATACCTTCAAGAGAAACTATGTTTAAAGGGTAATTTATTTCAACCTGGATCTTACTTACTTGTGTTGTCTCTATGGACCTCTGTGTCTTGAATAAAGTTGATTGATTATTTACCCTCAAAAGTCAGTCAGACCATAGAAATCAGATCACAGATCAAATAAGCTTTAAACAAGCCTCTAAGTTAGCCACTTAGCCTAGTTAGCGTCTTATTTTGGAAGAGAAACAAAGGCAAACTGTAAAACACTCACCCAAATAGTATGATCACGAACATTCATCACAGTCTACCGACTGACTGCACAATCTTTTATCTCAAAATAAGATAAATACCATAATGAGAAGCTCCAAAGCTCCAGTTTGTCCCAAACACAGACAGATACAATGCCAGGGAAAATATGACTGATTGAAACAAAGCGTACAAAGAGCCAATAATATGTTTCTTCATTTCGATCACTTTGTTGCTGGACACAGCGCAAACAAATGTGAATGAAATGCCAGAGTTGTTGTGGTTATTAGGATATATCTTCAGTGTAAGCATAAAGTGGCATGCAGTGTGCATACAGATTAAGCTCCTACTCATATACTCAATTACAAATTGAAATCAAAAGCCCAACTCTAAAACACATTATTTATTTGACTGTCAGGTTCATGTGGGTGGATGGAGTTTATGGAAATATAAAATGCCAAAGTTAACATTGCCAGTGGGTTACGTTTATTAATAATAAATACATAAAATAGCTGATGTAGTCGACGTCCGTGTCCCATTATGCAAAAAAGCTCCATTGCACATTATCGCATATGACTCCTTTGCTCTCTCTACTAAGGATATTTTGGAAAAATATATTGACTGTAATATGAAAGTTTTTTATAAAGAATGTTAAATTAAAGGAATATTTTGCGTTGGATTTTCAGTCTTTGTAAATAATTGAGGAGCCAGCCTTTGACAGCAAAGTTTTCAGTCTCTACTTTAAGGAGCAAAGTGAGAATTGGCTGCATACATACCTAAACTACTTTGTTGTTGAGATATTTTGAAATGATCCAAACATACAAGAAATGTTTTAAGGAGATAAAGGCCATTTTCCCAATCTGGATGTAGAAGATGGCTCTTTCACTATGGTGTCTGTAAAAGTCAATAAGGAATTCAATTTACACATGAAGTGCAGTGAAATTTCAGAAAGAGAATGGTGCAATAGATTGCACTCATATCGCCATCACTACACCATGGGAACACAAAGCTTGAGACTTTTTAATTAGCAGTCTCAGTGGGAGACCGAAATATTGTCAATGCATCTCACATTGCATCTCAAATTTCTCACTGTTGTCTTTTTGTGTTAGTCGTATGTCTTCATAAGTTTGTTATGAATCATGCTTGAAATATTCAGTAGCTACTTCTGAATATTCTTCTTCTGAATTATTTTGGATATTATCATGTCAAAGAATGATAATATCGTCCTTCATTAAAAAGGCAGGACAGCCGGAAGTATATCTCTCTAAAAACATATTGTAATTTAATTGTTCTGAGAGAAAACTAGACTTCTGCACCTCATCTTGGCTCTGCTTTCAGTCTTAAGAAAATCTAGGCTGTGATGGGAGACTTTAGCCAATCACCGTACATTTCAGAAAGAGAGAGCAGGTGCACTTCCCTTCGGAAGTGTACCCAAAGGCTCAGGGCTGCAGCTAAATTAACGCTAAGCTATTAGATAAGAGACGTTATCATTATCTATCTATATACAGGTCTCATGGTACTTCAAATTTTGGCGTTTTTTTAAATTTCTGTCTCCCACAGCTTTAATGTTGCTAATATGGTAGCACTATGCATACAGCTGTTTCAGTGATCTTCTCCCTGCAGTTGATTGCACGTTCCAGACTGTCAACATTCTTCAAAAAGACAACCGCTAATGCAAAAAACATTTAAATTAGAGGGTAAGAGGCAAATTGTCATCAGTTAACGTGTTGTAAATATAAATGTTTTTGTTGTTTCAACCTGATTAAATTACCATATGGCTGTCAACCGTAGTAGCTCAGTTTCATTTGCAACATCAGTACTGTAATACCTCTTTAAAATCCACCATATGTGAAGTCCCCAATTAAAAGGAAATTGAGTGTGTCATATGAAGTCTACGACAAAATGAAATGGACTAACAGCTGCATATACAATAGTCGATAAGTGAATTACACAGCTCTTAGCCATGGTAATCATGGACTCAGACATGAAAAGGAACACACATTTTCTAAGCATGTGTAATGCAAAATTAAAGTGCTGAATCATTTTGTGGTCATTCCAGGATATCCCATGGGGCTTTCAAAGATGAAGCCAGCAGCTAAAGAACGGAAAATTTCGGCACGAGGAAAAAAAAAGCATATTAAAAGTTATTATTCAGTTAAGTATTAAAAGTGCCAAACAGTTCGTACCTCACAGGGTCTCTGAGGTAAGAACCTCCATGTGTTATTTCAAGGTGGAAATAACATGGATTTTATTCCCTCAATGTTGGCCTTTTCATTGCCATCACAGGGATTTATATTTATAAATATATATATTTTCCCCTCTTCAAGGGACTTCATTCCATGTGGCTGTTTTCTCAGCTGGTCAATGCAACCACATAGAGAGAGAGTGAAAGAGAGTCAAAAATAAAGGGAAAAAAAGCTAGCAGTCAGTTTTAATAATTTCAATAATTACTTAATTTGACTGGGACCATGCAGATAAATATGCACTACTCCAGAACACAGGACCTTCTTCCTCTATCAACTTTCTTGCTCCTGACCCCAGATTCATCTGACCAATAGTTTTTAATAACGCGTTTTGTTAACCTGGACTTTTCTATGTGTGAAACCAAACCAAACCAAGGGGAAAATTACGAATCCCACTATGGCCACGCCAAGAACCGCCCTACGAAGCAGCTTGATTGGTTAGGCATTTGACCTCGAGTGGTTAAGGTTAGGGTTAGGGGATTGGTCAGGGGATAGGTCCTGTACATGTAAGCATGGACGCCTGGCCAATAGTAGTGTGTGAATGCTATTGAAGGGCGGGTCTTGGCGTGGCCATGGTGGGGAAAAAAATACTGAGGCCGGTGTAGGTAGGAGAGACAGCAGGACGCGACGGGAGAAAGACTCCGCTGAGCTGGCCTGGCCCTGGGCAAGCCAGCCTTCTTTGAGAAATCTTTATCGATCTTTTTCCCTCCCTTTGTATCATTTTTTTTTTTAGTTCAAAGATAGGCTACCTAAGTAATAATTATAAGGTCAAATAAATTCCTGTAATGAATTTGTGATTATTTGGCTGAAGAGTTCTATTTCTTTCTATCTACCTTGCTGACACAACCATTAAGCTTTATGCAAATGATTGCATAATGACTTCCAAATATATGCAAATGAGCGTATGACGTCATCTAGAGACTTTTGGCGACTTTTGGAGCTGGTGCTAGCTTCTTTCATTGGAAAAGAGTTGGCAACACTGATTTGGACCAGAGCAAACAAATTATAGGTGTGAAAACGCGCAAAAAGGGAAGATTAAAACAGAAACACAAGTTGACTAGAGGAGTACAGTATCTGGGACAGGACAAAGTTGGATCAGATTTTTAAGACACAGACATATCAGGCAGCACTTACTCAGAAAAATTGCACTTGAAAAAGCTTTCTACCTAATGTCTTTACTGCATGTTTTTGCCTTTTTGTAGTCTTGTGTGATTTGTACAGTAAATGTGTGACTAGCAGGTGAAACTGCAGGTTGTGTGAGAAATAGGCAGTATATCTAGAATTACTGTATGCATGAAAAAATTCTTGTTATAACTTCTTGTAACGTGTAAGCTGCCAAACATTTTGACCAAATGAATATAATCTTGTCCATTGCGCACAGAAGCGTGACCTGTGTCATTAATGAACCCTTGAGTGCAAAATTCCCATAATGCCAATTTCCTGTTGGCCCCTTCTTGGATGATTATCGCCTGTCTGGCATCCTCTCTTGAATCAGTGCTAAGCTAATGGCTTGTTGTCGGGCTGAGTGCGGGGAGAGAGATAGCCACTTGAGTCTAGGCTGAGCAGAGCAGGATTTTTACAATGCAAGGCAGACGCTGTTGTCATTTGCCATCCCAGTCTTTTGACACATGTCCTCGTAATCCTGTGGAATAACAGGGATTTAAGAGGGTTATAATACAGATAAGAGTTTGATTGGTTTGGGTTTCAGCCTTGGTCATAGTGGCTTGCACACACATATACACACACGTATACTCACAAGCCTGCAGACAACATAATCACTGCAGATTTAGACAGAAGCCCTGAGTCTCAAAGGTATAGTAAATGATGTTAATCCAATACCCTTTTTGTCAAATTCAGCAAATATCTCCTCACGGTCACCTAGCTATATATTCTCTGTGCGCATCAGTTGATGGTAGGGCCTTTATTAAAGCCTTTATTTCATAACAATTCATCATAAATATGAGTTAAATAAAGCAGTGAGATTGAAATAGATTAATCTCCACCTATGAGACAACCATCCCCAACTGACCTCTTGACAAACATTTTAAGCTAGCTAGCACGTTGCTTTAGCTTGCTAGCTTGAAGTTGACTCAAATCAAAGCTATTAACTTCAACTTTGTAATACGTTTTTTACATTTTTAAATGACTAATAACCTACAAGGTTTTTAATACAAAAACAATACCAACATCAGAAATAACTCTGACACGTAAAAAATTACGAAATATCTCCTCACCTTAATGTTTTGTGTGTGTGTTCCACAAAATGACCAGTGCAAAATGAGCAGGATGACAGGACAACTGTTTAATATCAACTCAATTGCCACAGTGCCCTCTAGTTTGGCTGTAATGAGCAGTGTGACAACCAACCCCGGTCTCCCCTACTGCCCCTTTAACACAATATACATCTTATAGATAATTGTATGGCTTCACAGTAAAAATGCTCAATGTTTGATGCTCACAATTTAGAGAGAAGAAATTATTACACTTCAAATGATCCTTGCATTGACTATTTTAGTTGGGACAGCTGGTCAAGTGCGAACTGTGCCAGGTGAGAGCTTAGCCATTAGATCTCAGGTGTCAGCAGATAAACACAATGAAGCAAATCTATGTCCTTTTCCAAGAGAACTGAGGCAGAATTTTAAGAGACTGTCCTCCCCAGAAAAAAAAGCTCTCAGAAGTCATTTGTACAAGCAACAATTAAATTACTGAATCCCGTGCTGGACCAGGGCCCATTATCTGGAATGAAGAGCAGGCGATCCCAGCAGTAACGTTACAGCTTGTTGGTGCGAGGGCTGCCCGTTAGCCACGGATAGGGACTGTAACGTTAGCTGCTAGCTTGAAAACGGCTCTCATAGCTCTTGCTAGTTTACAATAATCCTGGCAAGGTGGGAGATTGTTGCCTTTCTGGATGTTTTCAAGTTTTTCCAGAGGAGATCTTGAAAATAAAGTTTTGATCAGTGCAGCCACAGAGTCTTCTTCCCTAAATGCAGCCATTCATTGATCTAACTGTTAATCAATACTCATTTGTCTTTGTTCATATTGCTGAATGATACGCTGTTACGGATACAGTTGGTATTCGCAAATACCTGGAAAATGTCGGGAAATCATCCAACGCTCAACTCATCAAAATATGATTGCTAAGACACCTGTCAATATCAAATGCATGCCCCCATTCACTTGCATTACACACGATTCAGTTCAGCTACTGAAGACCCTGCCTTGTCACTGATCCACCCAGATACCAAAAATTGTGATTGGTCCATTTCACCACCCGTTATATTAAACCACTGTTTGCCAAAAAATTAATTAGTCTAAGTTAACAACAACAATGTGCTCATTATTACTATCATTTCAGAAAAAAACGAAAAATAAATATATAAATAAATAAGTTATTATGAGTACTTTATTTTTTATTTTAATATTTTTTCTTAGACCTTCCCTGAATACCTTGAAGGCCCAGAGGGTTCCCCTCTGTGTTAGAGTAGTACCGGTATATGAGCAGGCAATACAGCCGGTATGGGTCACTTACGGATCACTTCTGACAGCTGCCATGAGTTCCCGAGGTCTGTTTATTTCTGATTAACTCAATATGCACTTTATGCCATACGTAAGTGCCTTCATGCAGCCAGAGACTTACTGCTCCATGAACTAGTAGTACACTCCTGACGTAACGTTTGCTCGGTTGACAAGTGGCGCCTGGGATGTGCTGCTGGTAAGGAGGCATGAGTTTTTCATTTAAGATTTTCATTTCCGCCCGGTATCACCTGACACCGCAAAGGCTGAAGGGGCTGCCGTTACATGAGATGAGAAAAACTTAATTAATCCCAGAGTGAGCAACTGACTCTCCCCCATAGCAAACATAAACTAATGACCATCAATTAAAAAAATGGAGAATACATGTTAGAAAAGATACACAAAGGGGGGATGACTTCCACTGTATTAAAACTGAAATGAGCCCACAGGGTGTGCTAATGTATTGCAATGTAATATTTCTCTTAATATACTGATTAGCATTGAGGTTAGGTTACTGCGCACCAGACTGATGCTTCAAGGGCTAAATGAGTCAGAGACAGCTGTGTGCTAACTGGAAGGCATCAAACATATGGAGGTACTTTTAGCATTTTTATTTTTTTAAACAAAGTACTACTTTTGTAACTTTACATCACAGATAATACATGTGCCCAATGAAAATAAAAATGTTCTTTTATAAAAAAAAAAAGAGCTCTTATCTTATTCAAGAGAGCTCTGTCTGTGATTGTTGCTGTTGCTGTTGGGAATTCCTTATAAAAAAAGTGAGGTTTTACCATGGGAATTCACAGCTGTTAGCCTTTTTTACATACACTTTTCAAGGTTCATAGCTTACAAGTCACAGTACCAAGCTAAAACACAGCGTTGGAGATCCTGGGTGTTCCACTGATCCACACTGATGTAATGTAGATTAGTGAAAAGGACAGAAGAGTGGTCTAATCGCACCAGTTGGGGGTAATTTATTTCCTTTTATCAATGTAATTGATGATGACACTTGCCCTGCCTCCCCTTCAGACTCACCTCTTCCAAGCCCTTGCATTTTCATGGACTTTTACAGACCTTGGCTGTGCCTGAAATCACTCTCTACTTACTACACAGAGCACTACACTGCAACGATTGCACTATGGAGTGCCCTTAAGGCCATGTTACCACTTGGCATCTTTTTTGAAGCTGCCAGCGTCTGTTTTACATTATTATCCTATGTAATAGGACTGTATTTTCCAAAAAGTCCTGGGCGCTTTTTTAAACGCCAGCGCCAAGGTATTTTTTCTACAGCTTCGAGTGTCTTTTTGAAGTTGAAAAAAAGTGTGGCTTTCTGGAAAAAAAAACGTCCTACTTCAAGTGCTTTTTGGACAGATGACCAATGACAAGAGAGTTATACAATTTGACCTGGTGCTCCCTGTTCAGGGAATGACAGTTGGGGGAACTCAATTTGTTTTAGCTAACATCAGAAGCACCGCTCCCTCTCTCTGTTCATTCTCTAGGTCGCTCGACCGCCTTGTTTTATCTAGCACCGCTCCACATAGCCCTCTTGGATACTGTAGCAGTAGCTTTTGTTATAACAACAAAAGACGCTTTTGGGCATCTTTTTGAAACCAAAATGCTGCAAGGTTGTTGTTTTTTTACTACAAAAGCACCCTTTTTTTGTCAAAACCATGGAAAATAACAACTGTTAAAACATGCAACGCATCTACCAATAAAACCAAATGCAAAATACACAAACACTGATAAAACTTAAACTAGACAATTAACCAAGCACATGCAACGTTAGGATAAAAATCAAAAGCTGCTTCAAAAGCTGCTTAAATTCACATTCTGACATTCCTGTGGACACGTCTGGAAGCTTGGTTGCCTCCAGGAACAAGCTCCCTCATAAAATAGCCTACTCTTTTACCATTTCTGCCCTCAGCAGAGCGAGGCGATGAGAGGAGCATGCATATGAGTGGCTAACATGCTGTAGTGATTCCTGATGATGATGATGGCGGAAAGCAGGCTTTCTCAGGGGTTGTGGAATTGCTACAATGTTACAAAACACGGACATTGCATTATTGAGACAAGAGTCTGAGTAGGCCGGTTGGTTGTAAGTCCTCATCATCAGAGAAGCTGGGGAAGGAACAAGCGGAGAGGGGAAGATAAAGACATAACATGTGGGTTGTCAATCCATCAACAGAGAAAGTTTTTACATGGTTGCGTCTGTGTATGTGTGTGTTTCACCATCCCAGTCTCAGGTCAGTTCGTGATGGCATCGCGAAAAGAAATCTATTAGATTGTGATACCATCACGATATTGTGAAGATTTATGTGATGGGGTCACATTTTTTAAACGTATTTCAATGGGAAGCATTTTTCGTGATCACAGCACAAATCTTTCTGCCAGTCCGGCAGCAGCAGAGAAGCTGGATACAGCTTTGCTATTATTGTTATTTTTAGACCAATAACAGCTGATTTAATCAAAATGTATTCACCAGATCTTATCATGGTTTATATGTATTTCTTTTAATGTTAATATTTCGGTCTATTTCGGCCAGGGAAGCTGGATTGCTTTGCTTGTTTATTGATATTTTTTTTAAACTATAACACTACATTGATCAACATTTATTTAAATGTTATCCTGGTAAGCATCGCTTTATTTTAATAATATTATTTTGGTCTTATTACCAGTGAAATATTACAGTAAAAAGTAAAAACACAGAAAACTATGATATGACCCGAGCTGGGCGCATTCTAAGCCGATATCCCACAATGCAATCCGGGCATTCATATCAGAGAATCAGACAGCGATCAGCGGGTCTCTAACGCCAGTATTGTTTCAATATACATATATATAATCTGTGGTTTTGTCACCAGCAACAACACGTTGCTCAGTTTTGTTCCAGTAAGTTATGCATCATAATAACGTTGAAATAAATCAGCTGAAGACTCCGGAAGTGACGAAGTAATTACTGCTCTGCGTCTGTGAAAGATTGCTGCACGTTGCAGCTTACGTGAGAATATATACAATAAAACTGACATTAATGAAAAAATAGTGTTTTCTGCTAAGCACTTTGATTTGCCTTATATACTGTATAACAAACCTACAGTTGAGTGTTTAGAAATACAGCCTAATGGCTTTTTGACTAATGTGCATTTGTTTTTGACTTAGACTACTAAAAAATAAACTATTTAGGCCTACAAAGAGAAGCATTTTTTATTTTTTTCCATGCATCGTTATTTAAAAACACAATTTTCTAATTTTGTAGTTGATGAATATTAATGGCAAAGACTAAAGGGAAAAAAACATGAGCATATTTATGTGTTGGACTTAGTTTGCTGCAATCACACTGCATTATTAGTTGTTTTCAATGAATTAATTAACCTTTTTGAAATAACAATGTATGGTAGGCCTAACATATTAATTATTATATTCAGAAGATGATCCTCATATCAATCATCGTGGTTAGAGCTTGTAGCCATCCTAACCTTTGTAGCCTTTACTGAGAGACTACCTTTTCAAAATTAAGAAGGGACTAGTTTTAGGAAGCATTTTCAGGAAATTAAAAAGATAAGCAGATTGTTGCCCAGGTTTTTGTTCACAGAGTAAGATGTATATAGCTTTGTTTGGGTATCTGCATACACAACATGTGTTTGGCATTTTTGGCACACTTCTACCTCAGCCTACTGCACACAGACACACGTACTTTTGCATATTCTGCTAAAATAGGACCTGTGGTGCCATGCCATCAATCTCATTCAACCATTTTACAAACTGCGGATAGGGTCGTGACATGGGTCAGAGGGTATCAGAGGTCATAAATAATGAACCAATCAATCGGCTCTGCTCCTATAGGCACCGTGGTGTTCATATGGACAACACCTTTGGCTGGAAGGCCTGTGTTCAGTGTGTGTTATCATTTAGAGCAGACATTCACGGTGAATCAGAGGGTTTATGTTATACAAGGCTGCATTACAGAGCATATTCATATGTCAGAAAGCATGACAATATCTAAAAACATCTCATTTAAAGTTTGGTTGTCATATGGCTGTCTCTCCAGGCAAGCACAGAGAATATGGTCTGATCTTTATTCTCCATGCCAAGTAGCTCTTGTCCTCTGGCAGAAGAAATAGGGTACCCCCTAAATATTTCTAAACTATAGGTCTAATTTGGACTTACCTCAATTAAAACTTTAAATAATGTTGCTTGAAGCTGCAGGGGTTTTGCAATAGCTTCATGATATGATGCATATAGGGTTGTGTGTTGCTCTTGTCACTGTTTGTGAAAGATGAGCAATAGATTGTGGCTGTGTGATGTGATTCAGTCTGGCTACATATCACTTTATGTTTTTTTTATTGTAAGTATATGTCAGCTGTATGATAAAACAATATGTCAAGTGTTATGTGTGAAACATTTTAACTCAAGGCAGATATCCCTCTGGGGACAATAAAGTATAGTCTGCAAAGTGGTCTCCATGATGCGTAAAAATTAAAATGTCGTAGGACTATTAGCAAACACATCGTTGGAAACTTCTCAACTTGGAGAGTAACATATGTCAGTCTGAAGAGGATACATTACTCCTGCTTTGAAATATTGACCTCTGAAACTTGAAGCCAGTCCATGTTTGAAGGCTTGTCATTTAGCAACAGAAGGTGCTACGTACATAGGACCAGCTGTTCTAGAAAGCTCTGGACGTTAGCTGTCATGTAGATATGGTCACCAAAGTTTACCCACTGTAAGCACTGTCAAATACGGTAATAAGCTATTTTCACCTATTTAACGATTAGATTTTTATAATCTGATGACACCAGTGTGTTCCCCATCCCAAACAAATCCCAGGGTGTATCCAAAATTCTACACTACCAACTTCTACTTATGAGAAATATACCAATATATTTAAAAACTACAACTCCCCCTATAGATGGGGCCCAGAACTTGTTACAAAGCTAGTTTACTTGTAGTTCTTCTGGGGTGGGTGGGAGGACATGTTCGGCTCCTGTGCTTTCTGCTGTCTCCTGTGAATGGGCTTCATTCCATTTCAGATTGCGGCCGCCCCCGGCCGACCGAGAGAACAGTACATGAGACAAATACATGAAACTGTAATTTATTATTATTGTTATCTTTATTGTTTAAATCCTCAAATACAACGTTAGACAAAAACATCAATATTACGAATATTATGTATTTGTATCTTTCCATGTCACTTCCGGAGTCTTCAGCTGATTATTTTGGTGAACGTTATTACGGTGCATAACTTACTGGAACAAAACTTAGCAACGTGTTGTTGCTGGTGACAAAACCACTGATTATATATATGTACATTGAAGCGATACTGGCGTTAAAGACCCGCTAATCGCTGTCTGATTCTTGCCTCCCACAATGCAATGCGGGCATTGCATTGTGGGATATCGGCTTTGAATGCGCCCAGCTCGGCTCATATCGTAGCCTGCTGTTCTGTTTTATTTACTGTAATATTTCACTGGAAATAATAAATGAAAAGAAATACTATAATAATATTATTAAAATAAAGAAATGCATACCATCATAACATCTAAATACATGTTGATAGATGTAGTGTTATAGTTATAAATCTCAATAAACAACAAAGCAATCCAGCTTCCCTGGCCGAAATAGACCGAAATAATAACATTAAAAGAAATACATATAAACCATGATAAGATCTGGTGAATAAATGTTGATTAAATCAGCTGTTATTGGTCTAAAAATACCAATAATAGCAAAGCTGTATCCAGCTTCTCTGCTGCAGAAAGATTCGTGCTGTGATCATGAAAGATGCTTCCCATTGAAATACATCAGTTTAAGTGACCCCATCACGTAAATCTTTACAATATCGTGATGGTATCACGATCTAATAGATTTCTTTTCGTGATGCCATCACGAACTGACGTGAGACTGGGATGGTTTCACGGATGTGTATCCTCTTAGGAGAGGAGAACTCTGGGGAATAACCCTGGTAGGAAGAGAATATAGAGTGTAGGCACAGAAGAGACAATTGGTAAAAAATGACAGCAACCATTTGCTGTTTGTATGCGTGCACATGCATGTAAGTTTTGTGTTCTTATATGTGTTAGCGAAGCAGCTTATTCTCAATGGAGAAGAAATCTCTGAGGTAGAGAAAAGAGAAAGCAATGCAGATGATGGAAAAAATAGTGTGTGTGTGTGTGTGTGTGTGTGTGTGTGTGTGTTTTTTTGTGTGTGTGTGTGTGTATTTGTGTGTGTGTGTGTGTGTGTGTGTGTTTGAAGGAGTAAAGTCTATCCTCATGAGGGGGACAAAATTGAAAAAACAAGAGAAACAAGACAAAAAAAGTAATGGAATAGTTTGGTAAAGGAGCTAGAACAGTGAAAGTAAGTTTTGGTATAAAAAAATCAAATTTGGCATTTAAAAAGGTTCCACTAAACAGAGGCACTCAAAAATGATTTAATTTAGATATTTGCATATTTGCAGTTTTCACCATTAACCATTTCCATATCACTTTTTTTGTGTCAGTTAAAAAAAAAGTTTGAAGTTTCTGTCAGTGTTGTGGCGTTGAGGGGAGGGGGCAGGAGTATGAAGGTAAATATGGTGCAAAACGTGAGAGCTTGTAGAATACAATGTGAGAACTTGCAGAACAAAAAAATTGAACTTGTATGTTAAAATTTGCACTTGTAAAATAAAAATTTGCACTTGTAAAATAAAAATGTGCACTTGTAAAATAAAAATTTGCACTTGTAAAATAAAAATTTGCACTTGTAAAATAAAAATTTGCACTTGTAAAAATTATTCACATTTGAAGTCACAAAAAGAAAAAAAACATGAGAGCTTGTAAAAAAAATCTGAACTTGTAAATTGAAATTTGCACTTGTAGAAAAAATATTCACAAATGTGTAGATTGATATTTGCATGAACACAATGACAGCTGCAAACTTGTAATGCAACATTTACTCATGTACTTTTTTTTACTCAGGTTGATTTTCCATCACAACCACAACTCAGTGATTACAACCTCTCGATCTGTCACTGTATGCGCTTCGCATCACAAAGAGGCGAATCTGCGCCTCGACTTTTGCAACACTTGTTGCGATACATTTGGTGCAAAACTAATTTGTACCTGTGGACTTAGGCTGTGGAGCTCTGATCCAACAGAACGGGGAAAGCAGGGTTTCTATCGCCAGATGAGGGACAACTCTGTCCGGCTTATTTAGCTTACGTCGCATGGAAGCCTGGTTGAATAGCTAAGCGTGCAGTAACTAACCAACCAGCCTGATTTCTAAATAAATACCTTTTAATTATCTTAACACTTTTTAACAGTCAAACTGAAACACTGGCGGTGAGCTCCAGGTCCTGCAGCCGCAGACGGACCGACCAGCGGGTATCGGCCAGCCGGAGCAACATCGCTATTATTGCCAGAAAGCTTCGCTGCCGACCTCGACCTGCAGTTGGAGCTCCAGCGGACACGGAGAGCCCCGCGCACCGGGTAGCATCGGCACATCCCCGGCCATGACCACAGCTTGCTTTGCTGATGTTGTGCCTCACTGCCAATCATTGCACCCGCTGGCAGCAACAATAGCTTCTGCAGAATTACATCCACCTCGCGGCAGCAGCAATCATTTTTGCCGAATAATGCGTCATCTCTTAACCCTCGTTGCCGAGATTTGCACCCAGGTAGCAAGGAAATGATAGTCTGATAAAACATTGATGTCTCTAAACGTTGTAAAATTATAATCATCATTGATGAACATGACAAAGGAATGTATATAGCCTACATTTTAATTAAACAGTAGCTACTTTGCCTTATAAAATCATTATTTTCCCCTTATGGATGGAAGTCTTGGCAGGGATGCAGAACTTGGCACGCGTGCCCCTGGCCGTGATGACGGGCCGGCGGGGCGGGGACCTGGAGCTCACCGCCAGTGTTTCCGTTTGACTGTTAAAGTGTTTAGATAACTAAAAGGTATTTATTTAGAAGCTGGTTAGTTAGCTAACGCTAGCTTGCTATTCCACCAACACTAGCGGTGAGCTGCTACCGGGTGCGGGGCTCTCCGTGTCCCGCTGGAGCTCCGACTGCAGGTCGAGGTCGGGCAGCGGCTTTCTGGCAATAATAGCGATGTTGCTCGCTGGCCGATACCGCTGGTGACGGTCCGTCTCGCGGCTGCAGGACCTGGAGCTCACCGCCAGTGTTTCAGTTTGACTGTTAAAAAGTGTGTTAAGATAATTAAAAGGTATTTATTTAGAATCAGGCTGGTTGGTTAGTTAGCTAACGCTAGCTTGCTATTCAACCAGGCTTCCATGCGACATAGCTAAATAAGCCGGACAGAGTTGTCCCTCATCTGGCGATAGAAACCCTGCTTTCCCCGTTCTGTTGGATCAGAGCTCCACAGCCTAAGTCCACAGGTACAAATTAGTTTTGCACCAAATGTATCGCAACAAGTGTTGCAAAAGTCGAGGCGATTTCGCCTCTTTGTGATGCGAGAGCGCATACAGTGACAGATTCGAGGTTGTAATCACTGAGTTGTGGTTGTGATGGAAAATCAACCTGAGTAAAAAAAAGTACATGAGTAAATGTTGCATTACAAGTTTGCAGCTGTCATTGTGTTCATGCAAATATCAATCTACACATTTGTGAATATTTTTTCTACAAGTGCAAATTTCAATTTACAAGTTCAGATTTTTTTTACAAGCTCTCATGTTTTTTTTCTTTTTGTGACTTCAAATGTGAATAATTTTTACAAGTGCAAATTTTTATTTTACAAGTGCAAATTTTTATTTTACAAGTGCAAATTTTTATTTTACAAGTGCACATTTTATTTTACAAGTGCAAATTTTATTTTACAAGTGCAAATTTTTATTTTACAAGTGCAAATTTTAACATACAAGTTCAATTTTTTTGTTCTGCAAGTTCTCACATTGTATTCTACAAGCTCTCACGTTTGCACCATATTTACCTTCATACTCCTGCCCCCCCCCTAACGCCACAACACTGACAGAAACTTCAAACTTTTTTTTTAACTGACACAAAAAAAGTGTAAATGGTTAATGGTGAAAACTGCAAATATGCAAATATCTAAATTAAATCATTTTTGAGTGCCTCTGTTTAGTGGAACCTTTTTAAATGCCAAATTTGATTTTTTTATACCAAAACTTACTTTCACTGTTCTAGCTCCTTTTACCAAACTATTCCATTACTTTTTTTGTCTTGTTTCTCTTGTTTTTTCAATTTTGTCCCCCTATGAGGATAGACTTTACCCCTTCAAACACACACACACACACACACACACACACACACACACACACACACACACACACACACACACACACACACACACACACACACCTATTTTCCATCATCTGCATTGCTTTCTCTTTTCTCTACCTCAGAGATTTCTTCTCCATTGAGAATAAGCTGCTTCGCTAACACACATAAGAACCCAAACTCTCGCATGCATGTGCACAGACACACAGAAATGGTTGCTGTCATTTTTTACCAATTGTCTCTTCTGTGCCTACACTCTATATTCTCTTCCTACCAGGGTTATTCCCCAGAGTTCTCCTCTCCTAAGAGGATACACATCCGTGAAACCATCCCAGTCTCACGTCAGTTCGTGATGGCATCACGAAAAGAAATCTATTAGATCGTGATACCATCACGATATTGTAAAGATTATTTTACAAGTGCAAATTTTTATTTTACAAGTGCAAATTTTAACATACAAGTTCAATTTTTTTGTTCTGCAAGTTCTCACATTGTATTCTACAAGCTCTCACGTTTTGCACCATATTTACCTTCATACAGGAGGCTGTGACAGCCTTTGACATAGATGTACGGTAAAGCCAGAGCCTTACTGCGTAGAAGCCAGCCGCCGTTTGGATTTTGATGTCTATTTGTGCAGTTACGGTACCGATGCCTGGAGCAGCCAAAAAGGACAAAGAAAGACTTGTATTTCAGCCATAACTTCTTACATTTTATATACCAAAGAAAAACGACATTAAACATCACATAATAAATGAAGCTTGATGAATATATGTGACATCACCAAAGAAGCATTGTCGCAATATAATAAAAATGTTTGCTAAGAAGTGCAATGGATTTCTGCTGAAAATGTTCCTTTGACCATATAAAGTAGCTGTAAAGCACATTTGGACAATTTCCTCATATTTTAACATTAATATTAACACTATGACTCTGTATAGCTTCAGTGCACTAAAACCATGCCAACATAAAACAATCACAAGGAGATTGTCATTGAAAAACACATAAGAATGCAAAGAAATATATATCAAAAACAAAACAAACATTTGAAAGCGTGGGTTTTATTTTTCAGTGGAACTTCTATCAGTGCCAACGTTTGCAATATTTCATTTCCCATGCCAAAACTTACTGTTATCATTCTAACTACATAAAAAGGGTAGATGGAAATCCATAGTCAAGATTTGTGATTTTTGTGTGTATATTTGTTAGGGAAGCAGCTTGTCTGTACATTAATCATATATGAAACATTTCCACAATAATACAGTGGCTCGGTGTAATTCTAATTATCCATTCGAGGACGGCGACGACTCACCAGTTCACCGCAGGCCTGAAATCAAAGACGACACAAAGAGAGAGGCAAGAGGAAGACAAAGGAGAAAAAAAAAGTCAGGCGAAAAGAAGGAAGGCGAGGGAGAGAAAGAAAACAATGTGTTAGTTAAATGTTAATTAGCCAGAGACAAAAAAGAAGCACATAGGGCACTGCATTATGAAAGTGAGGATGAAAAAAAGGAAAGTGTTAAGAAAGGGGTGGTGAGTGTGTTGACAACAAATACATGAAAGTATAGAGGAATTGAAGGCAGCAGCGAGGGCTTAAGTAATAACCTATTAACGCAGCAGGTTTGTCATGCTGTAAGCCTCTTAGGAGGACCTTTCCAAGCCGAGAGGCGGTGAGAATGTCAATTTAGGCACTTTCTCTGCTGGTAATTATGCTCTATCTCTGGGCTAATGGCTTATTTTGAATGTGGACGGACAAGGAAAAGATATTAAAAAAGAAAAGATATTCAAACAGAGGACACACAGTGGAGAGAGAGGTTTCTTGAAGGCAGCAGAGAAAATCAGTTGCGGTCTAGTTGTTTGACAATATAAAAGTGTACGGTGTGACTAACCTGTTGTCAAATGATGGATATTATTCATCAAGATTACATACTAACTACATACAATGAATATGGAAGAGGATTAGGGCCACATGTGAAAAAATGTAATGAGTTCTTAGTTTAAAGTCAGAATTCTAAGAATAAAGTCAGAATTCTGACTTTTTTTGTAGTCTTGTCGAAAAAACTATTTGAGTAATTTCATCTAAATGTGGAAACATTTTCACTGAGTATAGCAAGTCTAAGGCCCTGGCAATGATTTTCTTTAAAATGTGTTTGGGAAAAAAAGACTGTGTATATAAAGCTGTGGCTATATAAAAATACTTTGATGCATTTGTTCGACGGACAGATTTTGACTCAGGATCAGAATGAGTCAACATAAATTACAATAAATCTTGTATACAAGACATTCTTGAAAATTAACGTTTTTTGCAACCTGGGTAGTTATTTGTTGAATTCATTCTTTCCTATGGCTCAGTCACTTCATCAAGGTACATATGTTAAAGGGACAGTTCACCCCCAAATTATAATATTTTTCCTCTTACCCATCATAGTGCTTAAGCAGTCTAGATTGTTTTGGTGTGAGTTGCCCAGTTAACACCACATGAACACCTGCTTTTTATATATTTAACTTTTGGGGAATTTTTACGCCAGCTGACAGTAAATAGAAGAAAGGAAATAAGAAGAAAGAGATGGGGAATGACATGCAATAAATGGCCCGAGGTAGACCCAAAACAGGGACGTGGCAGTTCATGGTCAGTGCCTTAGCTGCTAGGCCGACCTGATGAACACCATTCTTCCAAAAAAGTATTCCCTTATGTGATGTTTTTTTTTACTTATTGTAAATATGATTCTTTGTTAAGCCTAATGCTCTTTTGGCCTTTTGTGATAAGTTAATGAGTAAGTAGGCCTACTGAATCCCTGCTCAGTTTATTAAATGTAGTCTCGCTTTGCCAGACCCTCCTCCAAAGTGCGCTGAAGGAGGGTCTGGCTACTCCACATAGCATTCGGGGGTGGGAGGAAAAGCTGCTCTGGTTTAATGGCATTTCTTTAAACTTGTGCTGTCAGTTAAACACGTTATTAACGGCGTTAACGCAAACCCATTTTAATGGCGTCCATTTTTTTATCGCGAGATTAACGTTCTTTTTGGCCTAGCAAATTGTAGTGTTTTTCACATTCTGTTGCAACAACTAGTAACGTTAGAAAAACTAAAACACCACACCGGATCTAGCTAGATCGGAAACAAAACAAGAGGCACGCCGCACACACTTGTTTTGGGCTTAGGAGCCAGCCAAAGCGTAGTAATATAACTCCATATAGTAGGCTAACTTTACGCGCGAGACGCCGAAATGGATGCCAATAAGATTCTGAATGGAAAGTTTACTTTTAAAAAGTTGCCAAATGGTTCCATTGACAAGACCAAAGTGATCTGTGTGTTTGGTCGTTGTGAACTGAACTATCATCGCAGCGTGTCCAGTCTGAAATACCACTTGATGGCCGAGCACACAGCTGATGCCAATTCTCCGCCCCCTCATCAAAGCCAGGCGACAATGGATGCCAATGTGGTTTTCAATAAAAAAACATTTGCACAAAGCAAGCCGATCGACTTTTCCATGTTGATAAGAGCATTAAAATGAGAAAAAATAATGGGACAAAAAGAAATCAAGGGACAATTAAAATAGATAAAAATGTGCGATTAATTGTGAGTTAACTATGACATTAAAGCGATTAATAGCGATTAAATATTTTTATTGTTTGACAGCACTACTTTAAACCAATCAGCATTGTCATGATAATCGCTAAACTCCACACAGAGCCGCTGCAAAATAGTCATGGGAGAGAAAACTCAGATTGGACAGATAGTCTAGCTAGCTGTCAGGATTCGCCCTGAAGAGATCTGAGGAGCAACACAAAGAAATTCCAACACAAAGAAAGTGGAAGGAAACGGAAAATACATGCATCTGGCGGAATTTCCTGCGGCACCGGAGCAATCCCGGAAGTGGAACGTCAAGGATATAGACTAGTTAAATGAGACTCCTGGTCTGTTCTTGTGTGAATGGCCCGACCCTGGAAGCTCCTTGGAGAACTCATCTATTTTTCAGAGTTAGATAAACCTGCCTAGTTCTGTCATGTAAATATTTCATCTTCCCCTTATCTTGCTATCTCTCGGGGCGGTTCCCCTCTCCCTTTAACTCCTATTGTTCTCTATGATTGTGCATTCTGGCCTTCCACCTCTCTCACTGTTCATGTCATGATAGTGTGCTCTGTGTCTTTCTTTCTTTTATTAACTAAACCACCCATGCATACACACCCTCACATTCAGTCTCTAGCGGTATCACGGTTACTATCTCATACACATATTCATTTTCAAGCATGATGAAGCACCCTGGTTGTCGGCTGTTATCCAGCCAAGGTCTTATTACAGTGAAAGGGGTTAGAAGTACTTTTATCAACTTGTATCTGACTTAATGACCTTGAAGAATAAGGAGATGCAACCACAATAACGGGTCATAGGCACAGCTCACAGTGGTCTGAAACTGAAAAGAACTTAAACAATGTCCTGCATGCTTGGAAATATCCTTCCAACTGTTACCAGGTTACCTGATCACTAGTCTATATCCAGGACGTTCCACTTCCGGGATGGCTCCGTTACCCCAAGGGATTCCACCAGATCACACTCTTTTCGGCCGGATATCCGTTACCATTCGCTTTCTTTGTGTTGGAATTTTAAACTCCGGTGGATTTATGAGGACTATGGAACTGGGGGGAGCCTCTGCAGCATGTCTTCAACCTGAGCCTCCGACTGGGGAAGGTACCGGCACTGTGGAAGACATCATGTCTCACCCCAGTTCCTAAGAAGCCACATCCCAGTGAGCTAAATGACTTTAGGCCAGTCGCTCTAACTTCACATATGATGAAGACGACTGCTACTTCCCCTCTTCAGACCCCAAGTCAGCCACTCACTTGACCGGCTCCAGTTTGCATACCAGGAGAAGGTGGACGTGGAGGATGCCATCATATACCTACTGCATAGAGCGCAATCTCATCTGGACAAGGGGAAATGTGCTGTGAGAATCATGTTCTTTGATTTCTCTAGCGCCTTTAACACCATTCAGCCTGTCAGATTGGGAGACAAGCTTGTGCAGATGGGGGTTGATGCTCACCTGGTATCCTGGATAACAGACTACCTGACAGAGAGACCACAGTTTGTCAGGCTGAAGGACTGTTTCTCTGAGACTTTAATCTCAAGCACCTCAGGGGACTGTGCTTTCACTGTTCCTGTTCACCCTGTACACTTCTGACTTCAGCTACAACTCTGAGTCATGCCACATGCAGAAGTTTTCGGACGACCCTTCAATTGTGGGGTGTATCAGGGATGGACAGGAGTACGAGTACAGGAACCTGGTGGATGACTTTGTGCAATGATGCAGGCTCAACCATCTGCAGCTGAACAAATCAAAGACCAATGAGTTGGTGGTGGATTTCAGGAGATCTAAGCCACACATGCTACCAGTCTCCATTGAAGGGGTCAATGTAGAGGTGGTCAGCACATATAAGTACCTGGGGGTACACATGGACAATAAACTGGACTGGTCAGCCAACACAGATGCGCTGTATCGGAAAGGGCGGAGTCGGCTCTACTTCCTGAGGAGGCTGTGGTCATTCAACGTCTGCAGTAAGCTCCTCTGGATGTTTTACCAGTCAGTCATTGCCAGCGTCCTGTTTTATGCTGTGGTGTGCTGGGGAGGCAGCATTAAGAAGAGAGACACTGGGCGACTGAATAGGCTGGTAAAGAAAGCTGGCTCTGTTGTTGGCATTGAGCTGGAGTCGCTCACAGCAACTGCAGAGAAACGGACCATGAGTAGTCCTGTTTTGCTGAATCAGTTAAAATTCTTATGGCATATGACTCAATCACACAGCCACACCTAAAGAATACACAGAATGCATTTCAGTTCAAATCTTAAATATTGACCACTATCATAATACAATGAAAAGCCTGCCTCGTGACAATTGGGGTTATAATGAAACTAATGACACTGATAAAACTAGCGACCATCGGATCATGCGATCGGATCACACCAGCCACAACTCCAAATCGGGCCAGGGGCCTAAAGTGCGGGGACCAATGGCCCCTTCCTTCCTTCCTTCCTACCCCCTACTTCCTGCGCACCTGTCGTACCACAACCAACTTTGAATTCAACCTTTGTTATGATCTCAACTACACACCTGTAGAGTTTTGTAACTGTATCTTCCACAGTTGTTGGGCCAGAGGCGTAAAGTGGAGGGGACCAAGGCCCCTTCCCTACTTTGGTTTTCAAAAATTGAGCTAGAAAGTAAGAGGGATCAGAAAAAAAAAAAAAAACAGCAGAACATTATTGCAAAACTGAGCCTGTGGAAGATATATTTATTTACTCAAGTATTGGCAAATGATGGTGTCTTAAAGCTATAGTGCGTAGTTTCTGAGCTGATAGTCTTAATTAGCTTGTTATCAACTCATTTGGCAATGGCTTTAATGTAACGGACGTTCATTACTAAGAAAAAAACGATGCACTAAAGCTTTAAGCAAAGTGCATATGGATGGATTATGAGCAGATTTTTTAAGGAGGCTAAATAAGTGCTAGACATCGTACATACATACTGAAAAATATTCTCAGTACTGGCGTCAGAAATGAATCACTTTTTTTTGTTTTTAGGGAATAAATAGTAGCCAACAGTAATAAACTGGGTTACTCGAGATGACCTAAATCTGGGTTACTCCAGCATTATGAACAGAACTCTGAATGCCAGGTAAACATAGCCACACTCTGTTTTTTAAGATTCTTTTTGGGGCATTTTAGGCCTTTATTTTTTATAGGACAGCTGAAGGGGAGAGAGAGGGGGAATGACGAGCAGCAGAGGGCCGCAGGTCGGAGTTGAACCCGTGGCCGTTGCCTCAATAATAAACCTCTATGTATGAGCGCGTGCTCTACAAACAATCTCTTTTTTTGTCGTTGTTTCAATCAATCGTTCTCTCTCTTCCTGGCAACTCTGTTGCTTTCATGTTGCTTCAGGCGCTCTCCGCCCTCTTCTTCTAATTTCCATTTTGTTGGTTTTCCTCCGAGACGTCCTCTTTCGATCTATTCTTTTGTTGTTTTACACCAATTCAAACAGACATTTTGACCATATACATGTTCTTTTCTGCGACATCCCGGGAAAAGAATTTGCAAGAAAATACAGATAGGCCAACTCACTCCCACCTGGAACAATCTCCCTCTGCTATTAACTAGATCTCATTAACTAAATTGAATTGGTTGGCTTGTTTCCAGGCTTTTTTCAATGTAAATAATCAGTTCAGATTCATTATTTTCATGTTGTTAAATATCACGTCTGTAGCTAACAGCCGTTTCCCGTAAGAAACACTATGTGACAGAAATAATTACTGATCTTTGCACCCTGTCCGAGTTAATCTTGTCTCTTGGAGTTTTGATTTCTCTGCACACCCACTCAGAAAGTCTGTCTCTCCCCCTGACATTTTATTTGCCTCGACCTCACACTTTGAAGTTGTTTTACTTATTTACTTATGGAAATTAGCACGTCTGCATCAGCAACAGCAGCAGCTGTAATCCTTTGTCAGTGACATGCATTCACATGCCTGCACGTCATTAAGAGTCTG
The DNA here is from genome assembly GCF_010015445.1 of Perca fluviatilis. Lineage (NCBI taxonomy): Eukaryota > Metazoa > Chordata > Actinopteri > Perciformes > Percidae > Perca > Perca fluviatilis. The sequence goes on from NC_053112.1 coordinate 11,585,794, forward strand.
GCAGCACTCCCAGCACATTAAACATTTACTGTAGGAACACAAAAAAAGAGCGGAAATGTCAAAATGACACCTTAGATTGCAATTACGCACACAAAGCATAAGTAAACATGAGCTGTTAAGTGGCTGTAACGATCACATTAAAGGTCCAGTGTGTAACGTGTTTAGTTGTTCATTATCAAAATCTGTGTTGCCCGTTCACAAACTTTTTCATGAATATTTACCACCACGATCAATTCCAAGTATTCCTTTTGGCATGAAATTTTACATTTGCATTTGCATGAACTGGAGTAGACGCTCCATATTCATAATATAATATAATGCTGCTAATGGGTATCGTAGCTTCCCGGCCCCGGGCAAGTTTGAAGAAGGAAACATGGAGGACCACAAGTATTCAAAATCCAAATTTCAGGAACAGGAGTCTTCTTCTTCGCACAGAAAAAGAAAAAGGATATTGAAAAGAGCAAAAGACCAACTTTTTGAAGCGTGAAGGCTACCGTAGCTGTAATACGTACTTTGAACTGCGTGGTGTGAGAGAGTTGATTGCGATATATTATCTCAACGCTAGATGGGAGAAATTCCTACACATTGGACCTTTAAGGGGTAATCCGTTGTAAGGCCTCCCTCCCTATAGCCAGTTTTCTGCTTTCTCTGTGTCACTTTTGAACCCATACCACTCCAGCCATTCTTCTTTAGCCATTCATACGTGACATAATTAGAAGAACAGGAGGTCGTATCAAGGACAGCATGTGGAACATAGCCTCGAGCGCTGAGGGTGGTGGGAGTGTGAGGGCATTTATTTTACTGCTGTACCAGCACTGTGTGACTGTGCTGGAGCAGTCAGTGTGGAGCTCAGACTGCACTCTGACAGTGATGCTATTTAACACAATAATCTGCCCTCAGGGCCAAAGGTCTGTCCGCATTATGGTGAAGTGGTGAGCGGAGGCTAAGAGCTGTGTGTGTGTGCATTTTTACACACCGTCCCTGCATTCACATTTCTGTATATCTGTTTATATGTAAATAGTTATGTGCTGTATATCCCCAGGTTTTACATCCCTGTGCATCTGTGCATGTGTGCGCAGTAGGGCTGCACATTACGAGGAAAATGCAATATTGTTAAATATTGCGATAATGATATTCCTTGCGATAAAAACATACAGATATTAAAGTGTAGGCCTACTCAGTTCTGCATGTCTGCTGCTTTCCATATTCTGCTAAAATTCAACAAATTGCTGGTTGAATTTGAAACAAATTAAAGGAAATAATTTCCAACTTTCTTTTATTGAACAAATTGAACATTGAATTGAACACAAAAGGCACACATTTTAAGGTGTCGTTTTCTACTGATATTTATTTTCAACTAAGACAAAAAATCTCGGAGTGTCTTTCGCGGTATGTCGCAGCCTTTCACAATGTGTTCATTGCGAAAGGCACACACAGCTTTCCAGGATGGGAGAAAAACATGCTCTGGATTATTGGCATTTCTTTAAACCAATCACAATTGTCTGCGGCAGCGCTCTGAGAAAACTCCGATTGGACAGATAGTCTAAGTAGCTGTTTGCATTTACCCTGCAGAGATCTGAGAAGCAGTTAACCATAGTCCTCAGAAATCCACCGGAGTTTAAAATTCCAACATAAAGACAGCGGTAGGTAACGGAGAACCGGCCGTAAAGTAGGACATCCGGCGGAATTTTCGGTGGCAACGAAGCAATCCCGATAGTGGAGCATCGTGAATATATACTATTATCGAGATGACGTTAAAAAAAAAGATAGATTGTG